>NC_069713.1:7984817-8284817 GCF_027358585.1 Pangasianodon hypophthalmus
AAAAAGAAACAAATGAGCTGATGGTTAGCATCAAATGAAGATATCAGAAATTGCTGAACTGTAATTTTACAGGGAAACATATTTAATAGATTTTAGATTCTGTGTATCCTCTAGACCAAATCCAACTCCCATACTGAAAACCGCACTATATAAAGTTTCTAAACAAGCAGGAAGTACATATTCACAAATTACTAAGACAGAAGTATGAATCCTAATGAGGTCATAGCCATCCATGCCCAGGAGTCCAAGAGAGAAAAATGGGCTGTGCTTTCTGGATGGGAGGGATGGCTTCTAGCCACTAGCAAATCATGGGCATTCTTGAGCTCATATATGCGGAAGGGGGGTCACGGTTTAGTGGTTAGCACATTTGTCTCGCACCTCCGGGGTTGGGGGTTTGACTCCCTCCTCCACCCTGTGTGCACAGAGTTGGCATGTTCTCCCTGTGCTTTGGGGGCTTCGGGGGTTTCGGGGGGGTTACTCCAGTTTCCTCACCAGTCCAAAGACATGCGCTGTAGGCTGATTGGCATTTCCAAATTGTCCATTGTGTGTGCAGTTGTGCCCTGCGGTAGGTTGGCACCCCATCCAGGGTGCCCCCCACCTTGTGCCCCAAGTTCCCTGGGATAGGCTCCATGACCCTGTGTAGGATAAGTGGTATGGAAAATGGATGGATGCGGAAGACGGCACATAGCGCTTTCCTCAGAATGTGTTCAGCTGCCCTGTGCATGAGCAAGAGTTTGAAAAAGTTGCTGGCTTCATGTGTCTTGGTGCTAGCCTTCTAATGAGACTGTTATTCTTCTTCTTCTTTCGGCTGCTGCCGTTAGGGGTCACCACAGTGGATCATTGGTCCACATATTTGATTTGGCACAGTTTTTACACTGGATGCCCTTCCTGACATAACCCTCCCCAATTTTATCTGGGCTTGGGACTGGCACTGGGAGTGCGCTGCTGTGTGCAACCCAGTGGCTGGGGTTGGTTCCCTGGCCGGGAATCAAACCCGGGCTGCAGCAAAGAGAGCACCATGGCCTAACCACTAGTCCTCCAGGGACCATAGCCTTCTAATGAGACTAATGAGACAAAAAGACTAGACTTTTTTGTCTAAACCAAACCTTTACTATTGGTCTTGTAGTCTGGTATATTTCAAAGCCCAAAGTGGTCCAGAACTGCCTGTGTTTACTTGAGGTGGCCATTTAACTGACTTTGCAAATGACCAACAATGATATGTAAAGATGCCTTCTAAGCCCATCCAGTTCAACTCACAAAGAAACTACTGTTTTACGATGTACAATTTTTGTCTAGGACAGCAAAATTAAGCCAAAACTTGCACAGTGTAAAGCCAACTTGACATTCTGTCTTGTCTTTCTGAGACAATTGAAGCTCATTCTCTTTTACGACAATAACGGAGGCCTGTATGGGACTAGAGAGTATTTACACACCCCTCTATGTTTTTACGACTAGTGCTGGGACACGGTTTACATTTACTTTTTCTACACTTATTTTACTGACCTTCTTCCTCTTTTCTTTTTACTACCTAAGATTTTGCAGAGTGGAACCATTCACTCTCTCGTCTATCCTTCTTTTTCTTTTATTTAAAAAATGTTTTAAGGTAAGAAGGGCATCTTTCAATACGTCTTTCAAGGGAGAGTGTCTCTGAGTCAGTGGTGCTCATTTCAATCTCTGCCATGTTGTTCACGTCTTTCTGTCTTCACAACGAAACGAACAAATCCACTTTACCGTTTTATTTAAAGAAACTCTCTCCCAAGGCCCTGCAGGGACAGTTTGTTTCATTTTCTCCCTCTCTTCACCCAGCTGGTAGAGACGGCCTCGGCTTGATATATGGGAGCTTATTTATCTTATCCTTCATCTTTGAAGTGCAGAGCACTTTGCTCGAGAACATCTCTCTCTCTAACTCTCTGGCTCTTGTGGCGAGGCAGGGATGAAGGGGGAAATGTCCGCCGGTTGCTACGTCTCGCTGGCGATTTTCTCATTACCTGCCCAGCATGGTGGCTCCTTTCTAATTCCGCTGCTCCTCCCTGATCCGGAGGCCCGGCATGAAAGAAAGAACGGTCGGGTATAGAAGATACACTGCCTTGCATAAGTATTCACCCCTCTTGAACTTTTCCACATTTGACATTTTAATGGCACACAATTATGTGACTTCTGATAGCGAATGGATGCACCAGAATTAATTTAGGGGTTTCACACCAACTTGTGTGACTAGCTATGCAATCACAACATTTAATAATTTTGCTTAACTATGTTGATTTTTCCCCACACTTTGATATTATTGGCTATTTTGTACTATAAACATGGGGGAAGATGTGATCTCAGTGACTTCATTGTTACCAATTAACTGCTGATCTCCTGGGATTTTTATGCACAACAGTCTGTAGAGTTTAAAAACATCCAATGAGTGGCAGTGTTGCTGACAGAACCACCTTTTTGAAGAGAGAGGTAGAGATGAGATTGACCAGACTGGTTCGAGCTGACAGGAAGGCTATGGTAACTCAAATAACCACTCTTTACAAGTGTGGTGAGCAGAAAAGCATCTCACAACATGTCAAATCTTGAGGCAGATCTTGAGGCTACAACAGCAAAAGACCACATCAAGTGCCATTCCTGTCAGCCAAGAAGAGGAATTTGAGGCTCTTGTGGGCACAGGCTCACCCAAACTGGACAACTGAAGATAGGAAGGATAGGAACAAAACATAGCTACATTTCTTTGAACAGTTTATGAATCATTTTGGAAGTATGAAATTGCTTATTTATCGTGTTTGTGTTTTTTATTGGAAGGTCAGCATATCTCAGATAATCTCCTATACTCATTTAAATGAGATTTACTTCAATCCCACCTAGCTTGGCTTTTCCCACAAAAATTGATCATATCATTTAGCAAAAAAAATTCTTTTGCTCCACCGTGCTTGGCAATACCTTGGTGAAGGTTATTTTTCAGTAATTGCTCACAAATAAAAAGAGAAGGTTTTATTTATATAGCACTTCTCATGTTTCATGCTCAAGGTCGCTCTATAAATTCCAGAACAAAAAAAAAAAGAACCAATTAGTCACAGCTTAGAGATTGTTTGGTACAAATTCAGTTTAATTTAGCCGTAATGGTATGCTAACAGAGTTATTGAAGCCCTCAGTGGTGAGAGAACATACTGCTCTTGGTTACAGTTAGTCTTTTGAGGTACACTTTCTTGGTCCAGGACAACGTTTAATCTCGGTGCTGAAAGCAGACCATGCTCATGGTGTTTTTTTCACCATAGCCGGATCCAGTGCTGGTCACAGTTCACCTCAGATCATTATTAATCCCCATGCTGAGAAAGATTCGTGTCTTGACCTTTCAGTGTGCAAAGTGGAGGTCGGATACAATGAGCTGAGCAGACCCCTGGAGCACGGACGACATGCCCGTTTGTGCTTTTCCTCCAAGCTCCAGGATTGGGCTGTTTACAACAAGCTAATGAGACGATATTAAGGCTTAGGAGGTCACATCACGTAATGTCACAGGATTGATCCAACATATCGTCTGCATGAGCTGTTTGTTTATAACTAATGAGTAGACAAGTGTCATACCTTATTTCCAATCAATTATACACCCCTATAACTGTAGAGTTACTGTTCAGATAAAAGCTGACCCCTCTGAAGGTCATTGAATAATACGCATTCTGCCTAGGTGTTTGTTAGGTAGCTTTAGCTAGCTATCATGTTTTAATACAACATAACTGTTCGCATCCAGGCAGTAGGACGACTTTTAACTTTTAACGAATTTTAATCTTGAGCTGTATGTTTTTATTTCTTTTTCTAGTGATGCAGTTAAAGGCAGAGTTAAAGTCTGTGCATTTATTTGTGTTGCTTTTGAAAGAAAGGTGCATGAACGATTCGGACCTCATGCCATTTATTGCTCAAATTAATACAAGAAGTTCAAAAAAAACGCTTATTCTCTGAGACATTTCTGAGCTGTATTTAACGCCCAGTCCTTTCAAGCAAATACCAACCGTAAACATAGCAAACATGCTTCTGAATATCGTTTTACTGTAGTGTGTAGTGTGCACTCAAACACAATCTCTTACTCTCATCGAACTCAGAAGGGGTGGGGTGTCAACATGGCCTGCTCATGACCTGTCCTCCCCACACACCATGTGTTACACTCCAGACAAAGTCGTGATAGTGCTCAGCATGTGTAGCATGTCAACCAAAACATGACTCATACTCGCACTAAACATGACATTAGATAGAATTTAGCAGGAATTAGGGTCTCGACTGGAATTTTTATGACTAAGGTTTCATGAGAAGCAGTGACTTCCTGCTCCCTTAATTATGTTTCCGATCCATTACACCAGAAGTGCATCTAATAGTAATATAGGTTACTTAAGCTCTTAAAGTGAAATCTAAGACATCTATAAGGTTAACTGATATTTAACTGTAGGTCTTTTTTAAACAATATTATTATGATGCTAAGTAATGCAAGAGTTATTGATTTTTTTCTTTGGTTTCACCTCAAATTGTTTTATTCCTCTTACACTACAGAGATTTGTCGCTTTTTTTATTTTTTGATGAGTGACAGATTGCACGTTTTATCCATTTATAGTTACATTTAATGTTGCTAATAAGACAAATTGAATATTGAGTAGCAGCTAAACAAGTTGTTGCAACACCTTCTGACCAATCAGAATGCAGAATTTAACAGCATTGTAGCATAATTATGTATAATGCATTAATATAGACAAGCTGAATAATGACAAACTTCTTGTTAATGTAACACAGAGATGCCTTAGTGCCTCTTTCATACTTTTTTTAAGGTTTCTTCATTTCAAGCTGTTTGTTTTTCTCTTTTTTGCTAAGAACATACACTTTCAGCCTAGTTTTGGGTGCTGCCTGATATACAGTTTATCAAACTCTACTGAGCAACTCTACTCATATATATATATATATATATATATATATATATATATATATATATATATATATATATATATATATATATATATATATGAGAATTTTCAGAACAATACACAACTGACCCAAGGTGAAAAAGTTGCACGTAGGAATGAACCATTGCATTATTTATGTGAAAGTTTTTGTTTTGGGTTAAAATAGTTTTTTTGTTTTGTCTGCGCAGGGTCTGAAAGCAGCCGACGGTGACCCAACAGCTCCTCCATACGACTCGCTGCTGGTGTTCGACTACGAGGGCAGCGGCTCGACAGCCGGCTCGCTCAGCTCCATCAGCTCGTCCAGCAGCGGCGGAGACCAGGACTACGATTACCTCAACGACTGGGGACCGCGATTCCGCAAACTCGCCGACATGTACGGAGGCTCAGACGAGTGAGACGGAGCGAAAACCGAGGGAGAAAACACACACATGCCTGGCTTTTCTCTACCCCCACCCCCATTCTGACTGATGGACGAGGACAGCTTCTGTCAACCGATTTTCCCCCTGAGAACAGACGGATTTAAGCAGAAAACTAAAATGTATTATGAAAAAAAAAATGGGAAAAAAAATTGACAAAATAAACAAATTCCTAGGCTCAGTGTTGTAGTGTAGGCAGATTTATGCTTGTTGAAGGCTTTTGGCACTGAAGATGATCTGGAGATGAGCGGAAGGGGAGACTGGGAAGAGATGACGTCACTGTTTTTGGATTGTAGGCTACGATAAGCGCTCAGTTACACTGACTTGAATTTTACAGTACAGAAGCACTGGGATTTAACGTGCCTTTTTGTACATTTTTTTTTGGATCTGAAGGATAGTTTGTAGTATGTTCAAGGCTTTAATGGTACTGACATTTGGAGTGATTTCAAGACAAAAGTGTTAATTTCTGATCTGCTTCATGACGTTTCTTTTTCCAGGTTACCATCTACAAAGAACAGTTATTTAACGAAGTTATGAACAGATCAAAAATGAAGGTTCCTACCTTAGCTAGGACAAAATGATTGACAAGATCAGTGTACAGTACAGTAAAAATGTAGAAGTCTTTTTTTCATTTAAAGTTGAACGTTACATATGCAGATGGTTGCAGATGAAGGGAGTTTTCAAGAAAAAGTTTTCTTTCTGAAGTGGTATTACATTTTACAGAAAAAGGCAGCAGTTGTTTCCTTTCTGCTCTCATTCATGTACACTTCATTTGCCTTAGCTGCCATCTGATGCCCTCAGTTTTTACTCTACTGTAAAAATGTGTGTACATATTTCTTTTATTTTTTTCTTCTTTTACTTTTGATGTAGTCGATAAAGAAGTGCAAAAACGGTTTCAATCTTGTAAATGTAAAAAAAATAATAATAAGTAAATTGGGCTACATTTTTTTGCATGTTTTTATCTTTTCACAACAATGGTAAAAAAGGACCTCTTTCCAAAATTTATGTACGGAGTGCTAAACACGATTTCAGCTGATGCAAGATATGTGGAAGGTACGAGTTTTTTTTTGTAAGAAAAAAAAATAAAGAGACAAAAAAATAATAAATGGTAAAGCAAGTTACTCCACAAAAAAAAAAAAAAAAGAATCACAAACAGGACAAAAAGAGTAACATTATCAGCACAAGTGTTGAATTTGTACCAAAAAGGGATGAAGGTGGTGAGGTTGGGGGGAGTTGGGGAAGGGGGAAGGGGGAAGGGGGGTGTTTGTTGTTGGTTTTAATGACTGAGTCAGCTTTAAGAGCCGGAAAGGTTTCTGACACACGCTTTGTGGATAATCTTATGTACTGGAATTCCAATTATTCACCCCCAAACACCTGAATAAAAAGGCTAATTTTGGAGCTGAATGCTGTTTTGTTCGTTCCCGTGTTTTCTGCTTCGCACGTCAAACGTCAAACATGAATGCAAAGCTCTGATGCTGGAGACTCCTTCCATAAATGCTTCAGAAAACTTCAAATTCGCACAATTTTAATATAAACCTGTTCTTTGAATTATAGGCAAGAGCTATTGCCAAAGCTGCTGTTACAGAAGAACAAACAAAACCTTCTAACCAATCAACTTTGGGAATTCAACAACGCTATGGTATACTATAGATTAAATGATTCACATTGTTACATTACAACACAGGATTAACGGTTTGGTTTTGCCACAGGATTTCTCATAGACTACAGAATTGTCAGCCATCAGCTGCTCACTGGGGAATTCTGGGAAATGTTGACTCATTTTTTCTCTAACATTTTGGGAAGCTGTGGGGGTTCTTTTCTGTGCTGGGATTCTCAGGGTTAAATTGGTCCAAAGGACTCAGTCGTCATCTTCGTTTTTATCATTTTGGTCTGTGACTCAACCCTCGAAAAACGGTGGGTCATGGAAACTTCTGTTCTTATGGACCTTTTGGTCACAGCATGTAACACTTGAGGCCACTGACTCATGGGAGGTTTTACAGGGCTCCTCTTAGATCTGAGCTGGAAATAACAAAAGCAGTCATCAAAAGACAGCCAGAACCACAAGTAGTGTTCTGTAAAGAGTCTGTTCAAATAACAGTATACAGCAGCTGGTTGCTTCCAAATGAAAAATAACTTCACTGCCAAATATAAGAGTCCCAAAGACAAGAAAGAGGTATAAAATTAATGTATGAATCAGATACATATTCTCTGTAGTTCACTAGGGTGGAAACTAGCCACTGAAGCTAGTGTAATTTTTTCAGGAAAAGAAAAATTTTGCCAGTTGTCCCCTTCAGTTCATCTGATTGATCAATGTTCATCCTATAATGAAACATTTCTCTCCGGATGACCTATTGTGGTCTCTTCCAGGATGAATCCACCCCCCTCCACAGGGCACGAGGGCTCACTGAATGGTTTGATGAGGATGAAAAATCATATGCTATGACATTCATATTCACCAGATCTTCACCCGATTGACCACCAATTGGGATTGGGATTGAAAGTGTTCTTCACCACAATCATCAAAACACCAGCTGAGGGAATATCTTTTGGAAGAAGGATGTTCATCATGTCAGTACAGTTCCAAAGACTTGTAGAATTTATGCCGAGGTGCCTTGAAGCTGTTCTAGAAGTGCATCGTGGCTCAACTCCTTATTAATACACCTTATTAATACACTCCTTATTAATGTAGGTTTTTCCATTGATTTATATTAGTCAATGCCTATTTCCACCCACTAGCTAGCTCTCCTCAAGACTAACGTCTGTATCTTTTTTGAGTTACTGAACACGCTTGAACCCACTGGCATCTTAAACAGAAAACAATGATTGACCACTCAAGAAAAAAAAAAAGCAAAAAAGCAAATAAATTATGTAATAATCTTATATATAAAGTGAAAAGTTTTGCATGGGTTTTTACTGAGAAAAAAAATCCAAGAAGATTAATATTTGACAATGTGGGTGTATCATAAATGTCTACACTCCAAATAACAGACCAAATAAAAGAAGTCATAATGCAGTAGAAAGATTAACCTAAACTTCTTCCAAGTTCAGCAACAACAACAACAAGCGTGAATTTAGTTGCTGCCAGGTTCTAAAGGCCAAACTATTCGAGGGCTGACTAGGGTGCTCGATGGATCTTTACCAATATGCAACAAACACATTTATACATCAATTATTAATATTCGTTTAGTTGTAAAGGCTTTTATGTGACTGTGCAGGTTTTTGGTCATTTGTGTAGGCAGAATCTGTCAGAATAAATAATAGAAGAGATTTAGGCTTCCACAGGGGGGCAAACACTGCCACTGAAGACATAAATCAGGGAAATAAAACTGTATTGAGAAACACATTCGCTGTATAAAACTTTGGGTTGTAAGAAATTGACACAACACAAAGACCCACAATGATATGGAGTCATATGGACGTTTCAACAAAAAGAAATGGGCTATCAAAGCCTTTCAGACATAAAAAGACATCAGTATATAAGTTTTCATTTTTTTTGGTATCCATATTAGATTATTTGCTGTTAACAAATGCCTTAAGGTGGATTATTTTGGGCTTTTGTGGAAGCAAGCGCAACAGCACCACCAATGGTTGTAAGAAAAATACACAATGGTATGATGAAGTGAGGCTGGGGCTGATTTTGTTCTAGCCCATACTGTACACCATTTGTTTGAGGTGATTGTACAGTAATCACAAATGCAGCAGCATATCTGCCTTTAGCTACTGATAGATTTCATATTTTAGCCTCACGTCTAATATCACCACCAGCTGTCACATGATTATTACCATCTACACCAACCACGTATCTTATCCCAGGCCTAATAATAAGGCTAAAAGATTGTGAACTACACACATAATGTACACACCAAAGGTTCTCGCAAATAACTGTGGCGTTTAATTAGTCCTTGTCATTCACTTCCATTAGAAAAGAAAGCTGTAGATTATGGAGACCTTGAAGAATTGCTTTTTTTTTTAAAGGAGGTACAATCTCCAATTGTTTATCAACTTAACCTGCTGCAGTAAATGAAAGATTAGTATTGAATTCTCTCATGCATTTAATTTGCTGTCAGCAGGCCTGGCTTACAGACTGGTGATTTTATTCCTTCCTACTTAGGCTTCTAAGCAGACATCAAGTTCTTATGTAATCTTTATGCATTTAAGAACCACCTAATTTTCATGTTTTGCTTAATATTTCTGTTGTGAAATGATCTCTTTTATTGGCTACAGGACAATGAGTTTATATAATATTTATATATCATATAGCACAATATGGCATACAACTCCTACTGTACATTTTCGACTAGCGTTGACCAGATCCTATCATTATACCATCAACCATAGTTATGTCAGAACAAGAAAGCCTTTATTGTCATATTACAGTACTGTAAAATTCTTCTTTGTATCTCTCAGCTTGTTAGGAAGCTGGGGTCAGAATGCAGAGTCAGCCATTATATGGCACCCCTGGGGCAGAGAGGGTTCATGGCCTTGCTCAAGGTTTCGATAGTGGCAGCTTGGCAGATCTGGAGCTTAAACTCATGACTTTCTGATTAGTAACCCATAGCCTTAACCACTGAGCCATCACTGCCCGAAAGTGGCTTGGTCTCTGGGTGGATGTGAACCACCATCCGTTCAGTTAACAGCCAAACACACTAACTAATTATGCCACAGATACCTAAATGACTATGACTACCAATAGACTTGATACACATGCACACAAATGCAACCCTGTTCCAAAATACCTGATGTTTTGGGAAGGTAGGAGGAAACTGGAGAAACCAAAAGAAACCTACAAGGACATGGAGAGAACATGTTGAGAACCCTTGAGGCAGCAATGCTAACCGCTAACCCTCCATGTAGATTGATTGAAAACTTGTTCTTATCCTATTTATCTGATATCAGTGTCAAGAACATATAGCATAATAATATAAGCAGGTTGGTTACCCACTGAGGAAGTAGAGGAAGTAGAAATACCAGCATTTCCAACATAACATTATAACATATTACTGCCTTTTAAATAGACTCAGAACAGACTCAGGATTCAGTTTCATTGGATTCCTTTTCAGTTCCGTATTCTTACATACTTTCCAAGGCTCCACTTTAACTTTAAAGTTTGAGAAATTTCATTTTTTCTGTGTATTTTCCTTTTGAAAAGGGGCACTGTGTATAAAAAAAGAGGATGTGACCCCTGGATCTGTATAACTATCCCCTAAAGCTAAAATTCCACACCTCACCAATTGACCTGATTCATGTCCTAAATATACTATATACAGAGTTTCAGAAGTGTGAAATGTGAGACGTCTGTCTGATATGTCATGTTTATGTTGAAACAACCTCATACATCCCTAAATAGTAACCGCATGTCTTTTCTTGGTTCGTCATGAAATTGAGCAGTACAAGCCTTAACCACAATGTAATGGTCTTTTAGCACTAAAAAGTAAATTTCCATTTCGGATGACTTTCTGACTTCCTCGGCAGTTCTCACTCTCCCACGCCATTGTGCAACTGAACAGATTTCCTCCGCTGCACATCATAATTTAGCTAAAAGCCAGACAGTGGATCAGTCCTGCACTGATTGCACAAAAGAAGGCCTGTATTATAATGTGTGTGTAGAGAAAAGCAGGACACGGGTACTTCTTTCCTGTCTGTTCGCTCTACTGTTAGTCCATTCATACAGATTGCTGCGAGGCAGAGCTGACAAGCCAGATGGATATAACTCATGAAAGAGCGGACAGCTAATATGTGAGGCTTTCTGTTATTGATTTCACTCAGAACCTGTGCCAAGGAGTCAGATTAAGGACAAGCGATTTTCTTTACACCAGTTTAGCTCTTGAGAACGGTGGACTGTGGCTCCAGTTGTATATTTATCTTTTCAGTAATGCCAAGATGAATCACAATGGTTGCTTGAATGGTTATGAAGGACATTTAAGAGTTGTGTAAATATTTGAACCCCTTCAATATATAATAATTGTATGAATAATGCTGCCTTCAAGTCCTCCACCGAAGTTCATACTTCACAAATCCGAAGTTGTAAACATGACATGATGTGTGTTTGAGTGGTTTTTGGTAGAAACAAATCAACGGGGAAAAAATCTTTAAAATTGTACAGTTAACTTACAAAACAAAAACCAGAACAACTCTTACCATTGTCTATCCCTGCGTGCAAAACTAAAGCACAAGCAGGCATGCTGTTGTAGGAAAATAATCAATCACGCAATGTTGATTACTTTCCTATAACAGCACATCCCAAAATGTTTTATTTCTCTTATACCACAACAAATTCTCAATGATTACAATCTTCAGTTTATTAAAGAAAGACACATCATACTTTGTATCCATTTAGAGTTACATTTACAGCTTTACTGCTGAGTGTTACTGAGCAATGACACTGGAGACTTCTTTCATAAATGTTAAATAAACATCTCCTTACCGAAAAATTTCACCATATCAACAATTACATGCAATTTTTAAATCAGTTTATGTGCTGCATCCACAATGCACGTTAAGTTGTGTAAGAAAATGAATCAACACCTTCTGACCAATCAGATTAAAGGATTCAGCAACACTGTGATGTAACCACGTATATTAAGGTTATGAAATTTATGGACATTTAAAACAGGATATATTACTTCAATTTAATACAGCACATTTTTCAATAAATGCCACTCTCTACCCTTTCACCAACTTAACCTCTGATAGTAAATGAATTATTAGTGTTATATCCTCTCAAGCATTTAATTGGCTGTCAGAGGCCATGCTTACAGGCTGGTGAACTTTATGAATGTATTACTTCCTACTTATGCTTTGAAATAGATGTCAAGTGGTTTTATAACCCTTAGCTCTTAGAATTCAACCAATTATTCTGTTGCTAACTACAACTTTTCAGGATAACAATGACCTGTCTTGTACTTGTGCACAGCTATGCCATGTTTCCAGTGAATGATCAAAGCATGCATTGTATGGATATTAAGACATAGCTATAGAATAGACAAAGGCTGTAACTGCATAAAGCCCCAGGCACTGAGGAAGTAAAAAAACCTCCATGTCAAATGTCAAAAGTCTTGTTTTGTGGAATCCCCCTAAAACCGCAAGTGTGTGTGTTTGTTACAATGAATGTATACTGCAAAAATAAATGAACGTGTTACCTATCAGAAAGTGAAAAAAAAGGGTAATAGGAAAGAGGGAAAGATGAAGCATGACTGTAGTAAGTGGTGGAAATAATGATGAATGAATTAAATATTAATCCTCTTTCATCGACATGCTGTTCTCTACTTTGCTTAATGGTTTCCTACATTACCCACAATGCTGTTTGACTCTCTGGTGATAGTGGTCCAGTGGGATTTAGCCCTCTCTTCATCTCTACTTAGAGAGTGATGCGGCGGCACTTTAGTTATTTAGTCTGCCCAGCTCTTGAAGCTGCTCATCTGTACACTCTGTTCAAACAGATCAGCTTCCAAAGCTTCAGCTTTCATACTGATACCACTGTCAACACCATCAGGCTCGTAGATCTCATAGATCTCGTAGATCTCCCACTAGCCAAGCAGTTTTTGCCATAACTCAGTGGAACTGTATCTTATACGTAGCGGCATTGCATTCTGGGACTTTGAGGCCAATATTTGTGTTTAGGAACCAACAATGAAACCTGATTTCATGATTATATTTGAGATTGTTGTTTTTTTTTCCTCTATCAACCACCAAGGTAACGGCGTTAGCAATAGCAATGTGACATCAGAGTGAAACACCTCTCACAGAATAATAACAAAAATACAGCATCAACCAACAAATTCACACCAGAAACACTTAACACACCACAAACATTTCCATATCAACATATCTATTGGGTTTCAGGATGGAGTTAAGCTTATATCCACTGCAGGGTGTGTGTTGATGCACAGTGTGCTACGTGCTATAAATCACACTGAGTGACACTTTAAACTAACTGCAGCCGCCGTATGCCATCATATTCCACTTTTAAACTGAATTTAGTTTCATAACATGCTCATGAGGCGGTGAGTAAGGCACAGCATGTTTAACAAGCTAAGTTAACTGTCTTCTTACTGTCACACACTCTGCATACAGATGATGAGTGACGAAATCACCTCGGCTACGCCGCCGTTTTCCTATGAAAAGGTTTATGGGAATTTACACCTTGTAATGAACGTTTAGTTAATTACAATCCTATACAGAATTGATTTTAAAATCCTACTTTTTTGTTTTTAAAGCTTTGAATGGACTGGCACTCAATTATCTCTCTGACCCTGTGAGTGCAAATACATCTGTTAGACGTCTATGGTCATGTGATCAGAGATTATTGATGGTTCCTAGGTCTAGACTGAAGTCGAAGTGTGACTGTGCCTTTGCTATTGCAGGACACAAACTGTGGAATAGTTTACCCTTATCTCTTAGAGAAATTTCGACAGAATGAGAATTTAAATCGAAGTTAAAAACTTATCTTTTTGCGCAGGCTTACAATTGTTCTTAGAGTCTAAGGTGTAAATTTATAAATGTGCTTTGATGTACCTCTTTATCTTGCATTGCGGTTTGTACAGCATAGCTGCATTGATGTATTTTTGTGATGTTTCTTTTATTATGGTTGTACAGCACGGTGGTCAACTACTGTTGTTTTTATAAAACTAGAAATTGATTGATTGGTTTAATCCAATTCCACCCTGTTTGCTGTGCACCTTTCAAAAGCTCAGAACTACACTCAGTCTAACAGCGTGTACAGCATGAAGGAAAAATTCTCTTCCTTTCTCAGCACTGAATATTTACACAGGATTAAAAATACCGCACAGAGACATATTAGCACTGAGACATGTAGCCATGATATGCTGATGAGGCTGTGTCTTTTTGTCTTAAACTCAGACATTTGGAAAATAAACTGTGGTGTGTGTCGTGAATCACAGCAATCACACAGCGAGCAAAGCAAGATTCTCACAATCTGTAGGAAGTCACACTTTCCCCGCAACTGCTAAACATGGATTTACTATTCATAATGTGTTATTTATAATTCTGTTTTTTAAGATTTGCTCAAATATTGAGGTTCTCTCCGACAAGCAAGCAGTTGCAGGAGAAAAATGTTAATAATTTGTCTCACTTGGTAGAATGTGTTATCTCAGCTGTTTTTACATTACATCCAGGATGATGGTGAAGCCTGAACGCTAGCAAAGGAGCCATTTTAGGTTTACCTGTACGAGTGAATTCACGACTATGGTGCCATTTAACCCTCTTAAAAATTCAACTTTTTCATTTAATCCAAGAAAACATGTAGTCAACCATTCAAAAAGTCATAAAAACTTTCTTTTGCATGTTTTATTTGTTAATTTGTTGTTAAATGTAACAGGGATGACAATTATTTTAAGCAAAGATTTAGCGAAATGGTTAACTAGCATGGACCTTAATCTTTTTTTTTTTTTTTTTTAAATAATAATTTACTTTCAGACTATAATTTGGGTAACAGGTTTATACCTTCAAAGTGACTTCATCAGTTAATATCACCACAAAAAAAAAAAATATATATATATATATATATATATATTTGTGGTGATATTAACTGATGAGGTCACTTTGAAAGTATATATACATATATCATTTTAAATGCTTTATTGTCAGTGAATGATATATAAAAAATATCACCATATCACAACTGGAGAAAGTTTCACATACACTACAACATAAAAGCAAAGAATAAGACAAAAGAGGAGGGTATATAACCATCAATTGTGTATTATCTAATCTAATCTAATCACTGAAAATAAAGAAAAAAGAATGAGAGAAGAATTTCTCGCTTATTTTTCTTCTTCCTGTGATCTTCAGGAAATTTGGATGATGCAACTTCCTGGTGTGACATGACCTGGAATAGTCCAAATATTTTATAGGGGTGAATACGTTCAAGTCACAGTGCTGAGTGAATGAACTAAAATGTACATTCTTTGAATCTATAATGAACAGCTTATGGAAAAGGATATTTCAAGCGCAAGATGTGAAATGGATTCACACATTAATGTGAAAAAAAAGATAATTTTTAAATATTTTAATGGTTATATTTCAAGATCAAGTGTAGTTACAGTGGGCAGGACAGGCAAAATGCTGTTTAAGTGATGTAAACTTGCACATGAAAGTGTGTTTAAAATGTATTCTATCTTTACTGTACATACGGAATCGGAAGTGGAATATCAGTGAGATATAAACAGCTCCCTGATCGTGTCGAAGCAGCGTGTCTGGATTTACTCTGTCATACAGTGAAAGGAGCTGCAGGATCATTAAAACTCTCTTTCGAGTCACTCATAAACCCAAGCCTACACATATGGAAAATATCATCTCTGAACCCACACAGCGGTTCATGGAAAGACGAGAAATATTAAATCAGCCCACTTGGTTTATGCTTTTGCTTTATTTGTAAACTTTTGTATGAATGTGCTTTTATACAGCTTAGTGCTGCCATTTGGTCAATAATGCAGAAGTCCAATAACGCCTGAGAGAAAACTGTACAAAACCCAGAAACATTCAAATTCTGAGCACAAACGTCTGTGTGCAAATGGAGACGGCTGATGCCCCAGGTGACAAAATGCATCAGGCTTTCCTACTTTCTCCCCCAACATGTTCATTGTCATAATTTAACCTTATTAAATCTTATTAATCTTATTAAACTATCCCAAATCAGAGCATTTTAAAAAGAAATCTGCATGGTGCTAGTAGTAACATTCAATCTAATCTAATATTTCTATAATTAATAGCAGTAATATTTCTATTTTTAATGAATTTATAACTACTCAAGACTAAACACAATATCTTTTTTTTTTTCCAGATAAAAAAACGCTGTAGGTTTTTGGACCCCAGAATAACAATCTGATAATTTCCTTATAATAACTTGCTTCCAGAAATGTTTTATATTCTGTCAGCTTGCTACACTTTCGAATCTTCCTCTAGGGTTGTTTTTTTTTTTTTTTTTTTTTTTTTTTTTAGGAAACTCAGGGTTTCTATGTGGAATCCTACAACAGATGATTTCTTCTTTCAGAGAAGGTTTGAACCCTTTTATTAAGCCAAGAAGCCTTACCTATCCTAAGAACCCCTAAGGAACCCTGTCTACTTTTTTGCAACGCCTTTTTGCAACATTTTAGACTGGTTTAAAAATCAAAAAACAGCGAAGCTAAATGAAAAACATGATACTCCAAATGGAGATCCATTTCCTCCAGCTGCTTGCTTGCCAAAACCTGAAGCTGAGCAAAGAGAACATAACTTTTTCGCTTGTAGCTGTCAGTTTTAATTTATTCAGCTATTATCTCCACTACTTTCCACAGTCCTGCCTCCTCTTTCCTCTTTTTTTCCTCTTTTCTTCACTGATTAACAATCAGGTCTTATCCAATTTTAAGTCTTATTTTGACAGTTTGCATTTATTTAAATAAAATTGCAATGACAGGCCAGATTCAGCCTTATACACACCTCCTTTATATTATATATATATATATATATATATATATCCATTTTCTGTACCGCTTATCCTACACAGGGTCATGGAGAGCCTGGAGCCTATCCCAGGGGACTTGGGGCACAAGGTGGGGGACAAATCATCAACCCATCGCAGGGCACAATCACACACACACACACACACACACTCACACACCCATTCACTCACTACAGACAATTTAGAAACTTAACATCATCATGTAACATCATGCGTATTATATTTGTGACTGAGTATCCGCTATATTGGCCACTGTGAAAGACTAGAAACGATCACATATTAGAACAAGTGCATCAATATTAGTCAGAGCTGCTGATATAGAAAATTAATCAACACCTTCTGACCAATCAGAATTGAGAATTGAGAACAACTGTGCTGTGATATAAGGTTATAAATTGCACATGGATTCACATCAAACAATCTCCTCTTACTCTTTTTCCTTTTAATATACTGTATATATAATAGTATTAAATATAAAATATAAGAAAAGGAATATAAAATATCAATGGATTATTCAGGTGTGAAGTACACTCAAAACTTTCCTGGCATTAAATTAAAACTCATGGCTTTCCTTAACGGCAAACGTTGAATCTGCACCCATCACCCTGCATACATTCATCACTGTCTCATGTTTCAAAGTGGAAAAATCCTTTGAATACTTGTCCAAAATTCTGTAATATTAATATCGCTTTGATACAGAAGAGATGCTTAAAGGAAATCAGGCCTAAAAAGTTTTCCACTATCCTTACACACAGTTCCACTATCCTCACACATGGTTACACACACTGAATTATAGATCACACACTGCTGTCAGTCACTTGTCCTGACATCACTTAATCAGCCAGAAACATTTAATGCTAATTTCTCATCAGCGATGACAGCGTAATGATGTGGACCCGTCGTCTTTACTGAAGGACGGATAAGAAGCACTTCAGACGACAGGCTAATAAGTATTTAGGTCTGTTCGTGATCTTGATAACTGTATACCAAGGGCTGAGACATCCGTTTGTCTAGGACGTGTACCAGACTTGATGTTTATGAAGGACAGGCATACTAAATATGCCTGTCTGTGTGTGAGTACTGTTGGATTCTCGATTCTGATTGGTCAAAAAGTGTTGTCGTTTCTATAGTAATAACTCATTCACAGGGTCTTGTATGGTGGACAGTACATGTAATCGAAGCCTACTAATAAATGGATAAAAAAACGGTTTTATTTAACAAAGAAAAATCTCTACTCATAAGATGTAAGAAGACATGTTTTTAAGAAGGAGTCTCCAGTATCAGTGCTTTATAACAGTCAGAGACAAAGCTGTGATTTTAAATTTACAGAAAGGAGTTTACGGTTTCTTGGTAACATGACAAGCTACAATTTTTTTACTTAACTTCAACAGAGAGAAAAGCAAGACTAAAAGGAGACATTCAATGTTTATGGAAGGAGTCTCCAGTGTCAGTGCGATGTAACAGTCATAAAGTCTTTAGTACAGAAGACTTTGCGCTTTCTGGTTGCTTGGTAACACAAGGAGCTGCGTTTTTTTTTTTTTTTTTTTTCATATTAACTTCAAGAGAGAGAGAAAACCAAGAATGATGAGTTCCTGAAGGAAGTAACTTGTTCATTGGACACATAACAACATTAAACCTAACTATAAAGGGCTAAAAATTATAAAGGTGTCATTTATTAAAATGTTTTCCGGGTTTCTTGTTACCATGACAAGCTATGTCTGTCTTACCTCCAGGACAGAGAAAGGCTGATAAAGGAACGACTGTTTATAGAGGATATAACAACAAATAACAGAAACAAACTTCTTTTATGGACGTTCCACAACATTAAAGCTAACTATAAATGGATAAAAATTGAAGTGAATAGAAGTTTTCTATAAGGAGACATTTATGGAAGGAGTCGCCAGTGTCAGCGCTTTGGAACAATACGTTTTCCACCACATGAAAGTCTTCAGGACAGGAGTTTACGTTTTGTGGTTTTTCGGTAACATGACATGCCATGTTTGTTTTATTAGCTTTAAGAGAGAGAATGTAGAGAGACTGATAAAGGAAAGACTCTTTATAGTTGCTTTAGCATAAATCATAACAGGAACTAACTTGCTTCATGGATGTTCCCCAATATTAAATGTTAACTATAAATGAATAAAATGTGCCGATCTTTAATTGCTGTTGTATAAGAGGAATTAAAGACTCTGAGATGTGCTGTTCTAGGAAAATAATCACTCTGAGATGTGCTGTTCTAGGAAAATAATCACTCTGAGATGTGCTGTTCTAGGAAAATAATCACTCTGAGATGTGCTGTTCTGGGAAAATAATCTCCACTTTGCATCAGGTTGCATCACATCACCCCGTCGTTGATTAGTATCCTACAACAGCACACCCCCAAGTGTTTTATTCCTTACTTGATCCTGAACACTCCAACTTTCTCAGTTTGTGGGCTTGAGGATTGTATGGACATAATTCTGTATGTTTTTTTTTTCTTCTTGAAAACCCTGGCATATCAGGCCCTCAGTGACCCACAGAGGTTGTGGGAGAAACCTGCAAGCTTCTTGCAACAAGACTCGAGTAGAAGAGTCCACCCACGATTGCCTTCCTCGCCTCCCTCCTCTCTCATTCCTCAAGCTGATGCCTCATTGATTTCAGTTTTGTCTGGCATTACCGGTGCACACATGAGATGATGGTGTTCAATATCAGATGGAGTAGAGGAGTGAAAGTTTGAGACCTGAACCTTGAAACAATGTGTGTGGGGAGAGCAAAAGCACTATAACTTCAATTTATGGATCCTGTAGCTTCAATTCACACTTTCGCGGACGGAGGCTTATTGTTTTATCCACTTGTCGACTAAATCCAGCCTCACACACTTAACGGTTAGTTAAAGTCAAACACTAAATTAGAGCAAAATTAAACATTGATGCTATAAAACAGAGGCGATGTAAATCTAAAGGCTTAATTTGTTTGTGCATTAATAATTAACTAAAGCTCAGTTTCCCTACTGATTCAAGAGCAAGGTTTATTTTCGCTCTGATTGACAGCCAGTAACCCAAGCGGCTTTCAAAGATCAATGCTCTCGCTAATTTTACAATATGTACACTCACTGTTCTTGGTGTTTCATTAATCCCTGAATCTCTCATCGCCCTGAATACATTCATCACTCTCTCATGTGAAAAGCACACACTTTTAGACGCTTGAACCTTAACCATGTGGTGCGGTGACATATCGATCGAATACGTTGGTTTTCTTTTTGGTTGTTTTTTGCAGAGAAACCAATATAAATTGTTTTCCATCCATGCACCATGCATGAAGGACGAAGGCTGTGCATTTTTACCTCCCTTTAGAAAACGAATGGATTCAGATTGAACTAAGCTCGTGCGATATTGATTTTTTCCCCTTCTGCTCGTGATTTACCTTTTAAAAATCCTGCTTAATGATTAAATCGTCTAGGCTTAAAAACCATGACCAACTGACCATCGAGTGCTGCATTTGATTGTCATTAGAGAAATGGTTTATGTATAAATGACTATAGAGTCACAACAGCTTATAGCATCATTGATTCCTCTTTCTGTAGAACCTAACAATCAAATACGAATCAACTCAATGTTAAACAAATTTGCTGTTATTTTAACAATAATAAAAAAAAACAAGCTGCACACATCTAGACCCATGATTATGGTGCTACTGCACTATATATTGGTTTATATAAACATGCCATATATTAGTGCGAACGCATAAAGTCATAAAATTGTATCGTGTAATATTCTTAGTATGTTTTTGCGGTATTTCGGAGCAGACCATAATCTGGTGAAAAGAAAGTCATTTTTTAAACAAGGAGATATTGAGACACAGGATTTGCTCGAGTGTGGTTGAGATTGCTCAAAATGCTATAATAATAATATAATGTATATCTTACTAAGTGAAAATATCTTGAATATAGGTAGATTTATCTAACATCTTTATGAGATTATTAGGAATTAAATACACAATTATTCAGATGCTTTTGCTAATTTCAAGCTTTAAACTTTTTCTATAGGAAGATAATTTTGCTTCTTTCTAGAAATAAATGGTTTTTTTTTCCTGCCAATGCTCCGAGACTATTGAGGCTTGAAATTAGTAAAAGTGTCTAGAAAGAGATTTAAGAGATTTAATAGTCCTACATGTGGTTTTTTGTAAGGAGTTGATAGGAAATACTAGATACAATGTGTCTATTTTTAAGATATTTTCAATTTGCTGTCATTTTTTTCTGAGCTTGGACTTAAGCACGTTTTCTTGTGTGGTATCGGCTCAAGTGAGTGAGCTGTGAGTGTAGTAGATGAACACTCGACTACCTTATCTTTCAAATGGTGTGCACATATTCTTTCCAAGAGAGCATCAAATGAATCAAATTAAAAAAAAGTGTCATTTTATTAAATTGAAAATGCAAAAAGCATAATAATATTTTCAACATTTCAACACAACTGTCAGTGTGTAATATAAAAAAGATAAACATGTAAAATAATAGGATGCGCTGGATCAAGTGCTATTTTATTTAATGCCATTTTGTTAAGTTACATTTGCAGTGATTCATGTGATCATTACAAATTACACTATCCATGCAGGAATATTGGGCACTAGACTACTGTTAGATGTTTATTTTTAATGGTTGCCATATTCTTATTCATATATCATTTTATTACTTTGTAGTACATTTGAAAGTGATGAAAAAAAGAGACATGCATCGTCAGTCCGTATTTTCTATCCCCTGATTTTTTTCAGGTCCTCGTATTTAAAGCCACTGGTATAATTAAAAAAAAAAAAATGTTGTGAATGCTAAATCTGGCAACCTCAGAGGCGTGAATTATATGCATTGAACTATCTCAGTGCGATCGACTTAAGGACCTGTCCCTTGTGCTAAGAAAGTAGAACATTGTAGAATATAATCGAAAGCCTAGTTTGAAACGCATTTCCTTTTCTCTAAACGGGGTGAAAATACCATTCAGCATCTCAGATACATGCTGATTAGTGCAGCTGTTCATCAGTATTAATTACAGAAATGGGATATAACATTTCTCCCGGGGCTCACTTACACCCTCTCAGTTGTTCATATTTACAAGACGCCATTAGTCTTGGTTTCACCATGCTACACCTATGACATAATGTCAATAATTTGTCAAATCGATGTCCTCAAACGAGCAGCTAAATCTCCATCTTCTAAAACATCTTGTAGCAAGATGACAGATGAGATTAGTTCAGGCTCATCGGGCACAGGGCCACGGATACAAATGCACGAGTGCTGCCCCTGTTCCATCTTCAAAGTGGTATGGTCCGTTAGATCCAAATGAGTGAAAGGCGAGGGAGGAGCAGAGATGGGTGACTCCAGATTTATGGTGATGGAGGCCCACGCACAACTGTCCATGTTTAAATGGATCCATTGTAAGTGAAATTCGCACGGTGGCTGATGGATGTGGATGGTGTGTGTGCAGGGACGGGTGCGATGATGGATCTGAGACGTGGACAAAAGCCTCCCACACAAGCACATCATCAGACACGGAGGAAAGGTTCATATAGGGATGCGCTTCTCAAAGGATAAGCTATTTATTAGAGGAAGAAAGGCCAATGAAATCCAGGGCTTAGTGCCAATGACCCCATAATGCTGGAAGGATTTATCCAAAATAATGTGTAGGCCATTTCAGAGAGCGTAACAAATTCTTATAATAACAACAAAATGGTTAGTACCGAAGACACTGAGCCCCAACACACTCTTCTGTGCTCTGTATCTGTACAAGCACTTCATTTTATTTCTCAATTTTAGACTTGACACTATTGAAATGCTCAATTAGAGACCCAAAAAAAAAATCATTAAATAGATAATCATATTCTCTCTCACTGCCCCTCCTCGAGACTGACATTTAGCTGTGAGTGTGTGTGCGCATGTGTGTAAGGCCAGGCTTGACATTTCCCTCTTATTGCCCTGTCTCTACCGCGATTGAGACCCATTAAGCTTATTATCTGCCCTGCTCCCCTGAACTCACTCTCCACTTACACCCTACCCGTTGACCTGGCAGTAAACACCGTCATCATCTTTCTGCCATGGAAACCGGGCCATAAGGGATCTTCTGCAGTGACCATCGAGAAATTTAATGCTACAATCATCGATCTCTGAATGTTTTTTTCTGTTTTTTTTTTTTTTTTCCTGTAGAAATATGAGGTAATTGGAAGCCTGGACATACACACAGCTTTTTGTGTGAGAGGATCGGTAATGTAGAGAGAGAGAGAAAAGCACAATGCACACATGCACACACACACACACACACACACACACGCACACACACACACACAAACATTTCAGCTTTCATCTGCTTTTTAAATTTTTCAAATAAAATATAGCAGCATAATGCATATTTTCAGGCAGATACAGACCAAGAGCTTCAGTTATGTTCATCCCAACACAACACACACACACACACAACAATCTTGAGTTTACTGAAAATGGTGTGAAAACCAAAATCCATCCAATGAGCAGCTTTTCAGTGAGAGAGGTCCGAAGATAATGGCCAGAGTGGTTCCAGTGGTTCCAGTGTAGAAGGCTACTGTAACTCTAACAGCCACTCTGTACAGCTGTGGTGAGAAGAAAAGCATCTCAGAATGCAGAACAGACCGAACCTTGAGGCAGATGAGGTACACCAGCAGAAGATCGCATCGGGTTCCACTCTTGTCAGCCAAGAACAGAAATCTGAGGCTACAGTGGGCACGCTGAAACTGGACAGATTGTAAAAGCATCACCATTTATAGAATATTACAATTATCATATCACTTTCTATGCTGTGTTGAGGTGTGCATGATTTTTAACCCCACTCCCACCTTCTCTGAAAGGAATTCTGAACAATCCCGCTTATTCCCAATGATTTTTGTTGTCCTTTAAAGCTAAGAATAATTTTAAATTAAATCACTGTGGAAGGCCTATAGTGAGCTCTGTAATGACCAGCACTTTGTGAAAGAGCACTTGCAGAGCCGCGGGTTGCACATCGCTATCCAGCCCCACTCTTGTTTATAGTCAGATTAGCAGCACAAAGGCCATGCCAGACTCATTTTTTAGATGCTACTGATAATGATAATGATGTTGTCCATGACAGAAAAACTCAAATTCTGCTGTAGTCATAACATACTCCATTCTAGAAAGGCAGACAGGACACGAGCTTCCATGCTGTGCGCTCTCGGTTTCAGAATCAATGATTTTAGCTGAGCCTCCAGCTCATCCACACTTAATGTAATATGATACACAGATTTAATCTTTGGCATATTTATTGCACTGAGTTATTTATTTTTATTCTAAACAATGTAGACCTAAATGCATTGAAACTTGGAAATGTTGAAATGTAATTGGTAGGTCGTATGTGACGTTCTTTCTCTGCTAATTAATACCCCACGTTAATCTCCGTTAATAAAATAGCCAGTTTTTCCTATAGAACTGTAGAAAAGAATACTATTTTTTTATTCCTGGCATGACTAGTCAAAATGAATAGTCATGCAACATCTAATATATTTACAGTATTTACTGTAATGATTTATAATGTCTCTTTCCAGCGTTACTGAGAAAAAGATGAGTTCCCTTTTGAGCCTCGTTCCTCACAAGGTTTCTTCTCACAGAAGTTATCTCAGGGAGTTTTTTCTCTGCTACCATCTCCTCTGTTGCTACACACATAAAATTCAAACTGAACTTGCAGCTTTTGGTGCATTTTTCGACTGTGAAAGCCAGTTTTGAAATCAAGTATTATCCAGGAATTGATCTTGACAATGGAGGTCTGGTGTTAAGTTCAGCTGAGCTCAAGTGGGACCGCAGCATGCGCAAAAGTGATCTGCTCCTGGGGCTGGCTGTCGAATAATGGGATTGGTTGAATTTGTCAGGTTACTTCCCGTTTTAAGTTTCACAATGCCAAGGGGAAAGGAAGTCTGAAGATATAAGGTATATTGCTTTCATCATATATGAAGATATGAAAAAGGGATTTGAACATCACTGTAACTCATAAAAGCACTGACTTAACCAGTACATAAGGCTTCACCCAAACTGTTAACCATCATCGAGCAAAAGGAAAGAAAAAAATGATTAAAGAAATAATAACTAAAAAAAAAATACATATATTGTCCAAATAAATAAATAAATACATACCTACACATCTAGTTTTGGGTGATCCATAGTTTGGAAATACTGTTTGAAAACAAATCTGCGATGATACGTTCTAAAAATTGCCGAGCCTCAATCAGAGCAAATTTTTAACTTTTGGTTCATTTGCTGAGGGACATTTTCACCTGAAAACATGCTCATAAAACACTTTCTTTCATTGGTTAGAACTACGGTGACAGAAAAAGGTAATCAAACCTCTGCTAAGCGTGTGCGGAAATCACAAAAATCACCTGAGCAACAAGTACCTGGATCCTGCGCTAAATATATTATTACATAATTATGTAAATACTAAAACATAACTGTACTAGTTTACTGTTTATTTTCTCTTTTTGCTTGTTGGCCTAAATCTCCAGAACGCATGGCATTTCTGCAGCACTCCAGCTCTGTCCTTTGGATCAGGTTGTGTCTTGAGGCTCATTTCTACAAAAACATCTCCAAAAAAATTGCTGCAACCCAAAACACATGGCATGTTTGGTCACTTCCTGGAGTCGAGTTGATTCAGAGTCAAATCACTGAGTTTCTAGTGTTTGTATCATAAAGAAAACATAATTGTGGAAATTCCTTATCTTGTCTTTCATGGATGCATTCCCTGAGATCCTTTCCACAAATTAGGTTTTCGAGCCTTGAATTTGATCTCGTCAAGGACGTGACCTCGGAAAACGGAAAACAGATGTATGCACGATTCAAACATCTCCTTTTACTCAGCTTTCCTTCAAACTGAATTATGGGTGGAGGTAGAACTCCAGCCGCCTCGGGTGATCGTACGCCGAGCTGCTCGGGTTATCCTCCAGCTGCAGTAACACTGATACACATCCAGGCCGCTCACAGGAGCCGAGGCGATAATGTTATCACGATGTGCCAGCAACTCTGGCAGGAGACTGATCGATCGGACGCACATTTCTGAGCTGAACCCTGACCTGTCGTGCCCGAGCTCTATTTCCAGGCAAGGTCTTTTCAGACAAACCGCTTCTCAGTATTTTTTTTAAATCACTACTGGTGAATTCTATAAGTGGATAAAATGAATCATTTGTGTATTTTTTTTAACCAATAATTTAATGTTTTTAGAAATATAGTAGACGCAAATCACCTTCAAATCACTCCAATGTTATACACACCATGATCCTGATTTTTCTTTCTTTCTCCAGTAAGTGTTGCTCCTCCCAACCCAGAAAGACTGACAGTGACAGATGTAGGACATCTCAGACATCTCAGTCTATCTAATCATGTCCGTCAGACATACTGTAAACCATTTTAATTCAGAGATATATCGCATAATAATAATAATAATAATAATAATAATAATAATATATTATTATTATTATTATTATTATTATTTCATTAAAATTATCCTGTTAAAATATGTTTCACAAACATTTTTTTAAGTGTTCTGTAATATTTAACACCTAATAATGTTACTGAATAATTATAGTATTTAATAATTAAGTATTTTTTTCAGCAGTTTTTATAAGAGGCCAAGTTCTATTCGCATGCCATAAAACCATCCAAACATGTGGCTATATTTTTGAATAATTTACGCATGAAAGAGATAAATTCTAGACCTACACTCAAAAGTGTGTGTGTGCACGAGTGTGTGTGTGTGTGTGTGTGCGTCTAATGCAATATGGAGCAGTGTTTATTTATACATGTGTGTGACCATAAATGATTGTGTGCAGTAGGTGTGAAAATAAGAAAGAAAGAGAGAAAGAGAGAGAAAGAGAGAGAGGGAGAGAGAGAGAGAGAAAGAGAGAGAGAGAGAGGGAGAGGGAGAGAGAGAGAGAGATAATCATTCTCTCTGGGCTTTGCAGGAGAAATAGCCTGCACTTTTACGCTTAATAGCCCTCACTTTTTCAAGATCGTTTCCATTTTAGCTCATGACTGCAGGCTGGGCATTATGCGTTAATCAACAACTTGTCGAAAGGAAAAGAGCTTCAGTGACTACATTCTTTTTTGGGGTGAATCTATCACTGTTATTTGGCAAAGCTAAACCCCTGGCTACATTTTCCTCGCTCTTTCTCTATATACACACATGCCTGCAGTATTGTTTTGTCCTGCTGCTTTTAGCTGGAAAAGAAAATGGTGAAATGAAAAAAAAAAAGCAAAGCTCCTCCAGCTCACTGGAGCCTTGCTTGGAATTAAATAGCTAATGTTTAATAGGAGCTGATGGAATGGGAGTCCTGCGGGGACGGCAGACGCACTCGGAGCGCCGGTGCACTTGGTTTGCGTATGTCAGCAACGCTGCTGTTGTCTCTGATTGATTTGCAGTGAGATTGACACGGCTGTCCTGTGGAGCCAGCAGTTCCTATTGCCCTTTGTCCTCTATGAAAATGAACTGCTTTTCCGTGTACACTGAATGTGTGTGTGTGTGTGTGTGTGTGTGTGAGAAAGCGGGATAAGATGTTGGGATCGAAATCGAATACTACATAGTAGACACAGTAGATTTCTTAACAGTAGAAGAAAATACTCTCCAGTCTCAAGTAAAAGGTACCAAACTTTACCATTGTTTCTCACCAGGCTGGTATTCACAAAAAAAAAAAAAAAAGTTTTGTACTTTTAGTATCTGGAGAAATGGATGGAATGTACTGTTGCCTCGCAACTGCAGGATTGGGGGTTCAAATCCCGCCTCCACTCTGTGTGCGTGGAGTTTGCATGTTCTCTCTGTGTGTTGGGGGTTTCCTCTGGGTATTCCGGTTTCTTCCCCCCAATCCAAAGGCATGCATTGTGTGTGTGTGTGTGTGTGTGTGTGTGTGTGAATGTGCCCTGTGATGGGTTGGCACCCCATATATGGTGTCCCCTGCCTTGTACCTGAAGTGCCCTGGGATAGGCTCCAGGCTATCCTGCAACCCTGTGTAGTATAAGCCGTACAGAGAATGGATGGATGAATGTTTTGTTTCATAGTGGCGTTTCACGTCATCACTTGATTAGCGCCATGGACTCTGAACAGATAAGACATCCGTTTTGGGAGAATAAACCAATACTTCTCCATCTAGTCTGTAAACATTTTGTTTTTAACACGCCATGTCATCAGTTTGCTAAACAGACCAGAGATCGTAAGTAAAATGAAAAACATAAATAAATGAAAGTTTACGAGAACTTGTAACACGTAATTTCCCCTTTTCTGATATAATTTCTCTAGCCCTGTAGTCAGTCTCTGGTCCGATGAGCTGCCTTCAATTAAATAACTCACATAAATGCATGGGATTAGCATCAACACAAGATGTAAACTAGGTTGGATGAACTGCAGCCATTTTTTTCATATATGAATTCTGCTACAGTGTACTATTTTTTTTTTTTTAACTTAAAAACAGTTTCCTACCCCTGTGCTGGTGTGAGTCAGTTCAAAGTAAAACATGTGCAGAGTCAAAGCATTGACTCTGAATGCATTTTGCATTAGCTAATGATCCTTATAAATTCAATCATGTATAACATACGCTAGGAGTCGAGATAACTTCCGCGACAACAACCGCGGGTGTGATATTTCTTTTAGGCAACAGTTTTATAGACAAAAAAATTAATACTGAATAAGTGACATCATACATAATATGGCCAAATGTTCTGTTTATTTTGGCTCCACTAGCAGAAATAGATCCTGAAGTAATACACTCACTTTATAACAGGTCGGCTAGATGACTAGCTAGCTAGCGTCACTTTGCACATTCCTGTTAAAGGTGCTTCCGGTTAAATTGGCGTCCCTTCTTCCTTTTCATTTTCATCTGACAAGCTTTTATATTGTAATTCAAAAGTTATACTCATGAAATGTATTGTTTGCCATGTGCACTGATGATGTCGCTAACACTACTCTGATCTAACTAACAATGTGTCTATACCTCATAAGTGCAGTGTGAGGTGGTCTTGGTGTAGTATTTATATAACATTTATGCAGTTTCATTTTAAATAATGCGTAAAATATATTTCATTTGGTCTTACTTCTCGTATGCAAAATTCTGAGTAATATCCAGAGTACAGACTCGACGCAGTGCTTGAACAGGGCTCCATTTGCTATTTTGCTATTTTCAGCCAATAATGCTGAGGGTAATCCGAATCCCGAGTTCAATACTGGATATTTGTAATGTTGCCCTGAGTGACCTAAAACCCCATGTCTTATATTCCTAATCAAATCTGTTGTGCTGAAAAGCACTTCACTCCTCTATATCCCACATCTTCTCGCAGTACAACCACTGCCTCAGAAAGCATGATCTCTTCATTCTGCAGGAGTAACGGGATTGAATTACTCACTGGACATTTTGTCCATTTGATTATTACGATGGATTTTTGGAATTTCTTTTATAAATATGGTTTTGGACATGCATATCACTATTGAGTAAAATGTGTACGAGATTTCAAAGAGAACACGGGAACTATTTTGTCACGTAAGCACAAGGATAACTTAGTAGTACACCATTGGTGTATTGCTAATTTGCTTGGCTGTAAGCCATTTTTTTTCCCAATTCTCACTCAGAAGCCATTTTCATGTTTGGAAATTAATGACATTTGCAGTGATATTTTCAACCCATTATGATCAAAAATTTGCATTAACATCACTATACACTTTGTTCACCACTTCCTTTTAACACAAATCCTGACTTTGAGCAAAACTTCAAAGTCCTGTCTCTTTTCCTATAGAGTTTTGTGGAAGCGCACATCATATATAACTCCTTTTCAACATAAATAGACTATTTTGCCCAAGAAACTTTGAAAATATTTGCTGAACACAACATACTGATTTTTTTGGCTGAGTTTTTGCCACTAAATATAAACTGAAGAAACCAAAAGCTAACAAATCCAGGTTATTTATAGTAAGTGTGTTTGTGAACAGGTGAAAATTATTAAAAGTCCAGAGCCCTGTGAATGGGACGAGGAATCATGTGATCAGTCATGTGACATGGTTCGTAGTTTCTGACATAGCTGATCATGGATCTTGGAGTTTGTGGATTCAGTGTATTCAGTTGTGTATTCAGTTTTACCTCTGACTCTTACAAAGCACTAACACTGGAGACTCCTTCCATAACTCCATGTTAAATATCTTAGTACAGAAAATGTCACCATAGCAACGATTATATATTTTTCTTAGCTAACTTAACAATGCTTTTGCCTGTTTGTAAAAAAATCAACCAAACGAAATCAAAAATCCAACTGCATTGTGGTATATAACTATATAAGCTGACATGAGTGACACTCACAAAAGCACAAATACGTGGATTTCTTTCAGCCAGCTGTTTGTTTTTATTGAAATATCAGCATGAAATGGACTCATATGTCATTATGAAGCACTTTTAAGAGAATGAGAATGATGATTTGATTGGATGTCACTTAATACTTACTATCAGTAATGGCTTTTTACAATGTTATCACTCCTTACCATGTTAGCATGTGCAGCGATGGTCATAAAAATATCAAAAATAATATAAGACCTTGGTCAAACAGTTTTCACCTTCCAAAGTTAACGAAGCTCTACTTTTCCTCACACTCATAAACATAATGCCACTCATAAAATGAACAAAGTTGTTTTTATTCATTTTTTTTATTCACTCTGACTTTTATTCTTCATTTCAAAAACACACACACATACACACACACACAGACATTCCAGCACTTTTAAGATATAACCCTTAAAGCTTGAGGCGATTCCAACTTTTCAAATGTTAAACTTCAGAGTCTTTTGACATAAAAACTGCATTGTAGGATCTTTGGAGTACTAGGTTTGAGATGTGGTATTGCTGTCTGTGTTTACAGAGTTGAAATCTCTCACATGGGCTTCAGCTGAGGCCAAACATTTACATACACCTAGGCTGAAGATTCAGTTTTTTTTAACTCCACACATTTCACGTTACTGTACGTACGTTTCATTTAAGTTATCAATTAAGGCATCTACTTTGTTCACCTCAGAAGTATCTTTAAAACAATTGATTAGAGACAGAATTATTTCAGGTTTAATTCATTATATTAGAATTCCAGTGGGTAACAAGTTTACATACAGTACACCAAGTTGATGGTCTCTTTAAACAGTTTGGATGATTCCAGAAATTGATGTAATGACTTTTAGCAGCTTCTGATTGGCCAATTGTCATAATTAGGAGTTAATTTGGAGTGCTTCTGTGGCTGTAAAATGGCCTAGCTTTAGAGATCATGCCTTTTTTCACTTGATACCATGGGAAAATCCAAGCAACTCAGCCAAAGCCTCACAAAAAAAAAAAAAAAAAAAAAGTCCAGATCCTCCTTATGAGCAATTTCCAAACAACTGATGACATGACCATCTGCACAAATAGTTTTATGCAAAAAAAATCTTGAGACACTTCATCATTAAGGAAGGAGGAATAAACGAACTCCCATGGATAAACAAACTTTGGGCCAATAGGTTCAACTGAACCCCAAGACAACAAAGAAACTGGTGAAGGTAAGAGAGAGTGTTACATTACTGTGGCCTGAAAGACTGCCTTGGAAGGAAGAAGCCTCCACTCCAAGACTGGCATCAAAAAGCCAGACTGAAGTTTGTAGATGATCACCAGCCTTTTGGAGGATTGTTCTCTAATCAGATGAAACAAAGAATTGAACTGTTTGGCCATAATGATCAGTGCTATGTATGGAGAAAAAAGGGTGAAACTTCTAATCCAAAGAACATCATCCCAACTGTAAAGCAAGGGGGTGGTAGCATCATGTTTTGGGTATGTTTTGCTGGAAAAGGGACTGGTGCACTTCGGAAAATAATTATCTAAAACTACTAATCTATAAAGAAAAACCTCAAGACATCAGCCAGAAAGTTAAATCTTGGTCACAGTTGGGTCTTCCAGCAGAACAATGATCCTAAGCAAACCTCCAAAGTTGTAACAAATTGGCTTAAAGACAACAAACTGAAAGTATTGGAGTGGCCTTTACAAAGCTCTGACCTGAATCCCATAGAAAATTTGTGGACTGAATTGAAAAAGTGTGTCTGAGTAAGGAGGCCCACAAACCTGACTGAGTTATATTAGTTCTGTCAGGAGGAATGAGCAGAAATTCTGGCAGAGTATTGTGAGAAGCTTGCAGGTAAACTTTTAACCCACTGAAAATCTGATATAGTGATATAATAAAACCTGAAATAAATATGGCTCTTGGCTTTTATTTTAAATGCTCTATTATGGAAATGAAGTAGATGTCCTAATTAAATTTACACAGGAAATGTATGGTAACATGAAATGTGTGGAGGTTGAATTTCTTTACCCTAGGTGTATATAAACCTTTTGTCTTGACTGTACATGTCAGAGCTGGAGAGCTGCTATAATCAGATCTAACATACGTGGACTTATTAAGATTGTCCATAATTATTAAGTTAATGCATTGAGACTTCTTTATTAATGAATTTATTTGTAAATTATTTACAGGAGAAGAAATGTACTATTCATGGAAATCCAGTTTGTTTGGAAAAACATTTGTATTCTATGAGATTTTGTTAAACTTGTATATAAAGAGACTTACTAATGTCAGCCTTGATTGATCAGCTGATTAATTGCGAGTTACTGCGATTTTATACACAGATTATGCTGTCAAGCTTAAATCATTTAATTATCTAAATTTAATGAAACTTTTCTGAAACTCGGTCATGTCATATTAATGACTTGAAAGAAAGCAATCCAAAACAAGTCCATAAGTCCATAATAGATTAGCTATTTAATTAAAACCAAAGTATTTACACTCTATAAAAGGAGCAAGCATTAGCGTGTGTCCGTAGATGATTCGCTGCAGTAGCTGAACTGCATTATTGGAAGATTTAGCGCATCCCATGTTGAGGAAGCGCATTTTCTCTGTTTAGTCGTCTTTTTGTTGTTTTCAGCTGTCTTTGAGCTTTTTACCTTTGTGGCCTCACTAAATGCAAATCACTTGTTTACTAATTTACAGCTCATTAGCATTTACCAACATGTGCATGTGAGTAGGAAGAAAATCAGCATTACTGAAACTTTTGTAAATGTGTTGCAAATTTTTTGTTCCCTTTGGCCAACAAAAACATTTACGCACAACTTTACTGAAAGATAATACATAATAATAAATATAATAAACGAGACCCATAGTTCTCAGGTTATTCAAAGCTAAAATGAAACATTATACTGTGTTCATCACATCCCAGATTTCCCCCCGGTTCGACTCTTCAGTGGAATTTAGGAGGCTGTTTTACAGAAAACTGTGCAGAGAAAATCACTGGTTGCCAGATAGCACTCCTTCCAGACCTGTACTTGTGGAAAGGAAAATCATGGCCAAACTGTTAGACCACAATAACGCTATCTTCCTACACAGACTGACAGAGAGAGCCATAAAGACAGGACTGAGTTCAGCTTCATGGCCCAGACCATAACTTTTAAAAACAAGTGGTCACATGGGGGATTCTACCATCCACACAACTGATAGGTGTAATGTATAGAAAGGAAACACCCCCCACCCCCCACCCCCCACCCCCACCACCTACTGTATATAAACCCTTCACAGGCTTTAATTAATACACTCGTTCTTATATATTATCATTTCTATAGCAACAGCTCATTCACAGGAATCTGGATGCTGGATGCCACACATAATCTGAGATTATTAATAAATGGATTAACAAACCTGTTGCTATTTAACAAATGGATGTTTATGTAACATTTATGGAAGGAGAGACCACTATCAGTGCTTTATAACAGTCAATAAGTTTTCCACCATGGAAAAGGCTTTATTCTTCGCGGTTTCTCAGTGACTCTGAAAAACTGTGTTTTTTGTTGTTCTGTGATCTCCAGGAGAGACAAAAAAGAGTTTGGTGAGACGACGATTTGTTTATAGCTGCTGTACCGTAAGTGATAACAGGAACTAACTTGTCTCAGGGATGTAAATGTAACTATAAATGGATAAAAAGTATAAATTGTATACTTTTTATCAGGAATATAACAGGAATAACACACTTCAGGATGTACTGTTATAGGAAAATAAAAAAAAATCAGAGTGGTAAGAGTAATTTTGCTTCATCAATCATACATCCCTATCTTTGATTATTTTATTATAACTGCATACCCCCAACTGTTTGATTCCTTACATCACAGGTTTTGACGTAAGCCTTTCATAATTTATCCAGCACTGTTTTCTAAAATAACGCACGTGTTAAAAAGAACCAAAGTGAGTAACCTTCAAAAAAAAAGAAAAAGAAAAAAAAAAACAGTTTCTCATATACTTATACTGTACATACATACATACATATATATATATATATATATATATATATATATATATATATATATATATATATATATATATATATATATACTGTATATACTGTATATATATTTATATTATATATATATTTATTTTCTTTGCAAGATGCTTTGAGTAACTTTATTGTTTTCCACACGGGAATATTTTCGGAAGGCCGAAGCCTCGTGTAGAGCTCTGAGAGGCATCATAAAGCTTTTTTATAACCCTGTTTATGCAAGATTTTGTTTAAAATGGTCAAACCTCCTGTTCTGTATGTAAGACTGGTATATATGAGGGTGTATATGGACTGTCGAAGATGAAAGAGTGTATATATGTGTGTAAGGAGAGCTTGGATTCATGCACACTGCATGTGAGACTGTGTTTATGTGTTGTGGTGTGTGTGTGTGTGTGTGTGTGTGAGAGAGAGAGAGAGAGACAGAGAGAAAGAGAGGTCCTCTCTCCTCTCTCTTAGGGCTGATGAATGTTGATGCTGTTTCCCTCACGGGGGAAATAAACAGCAGGAGGATAATTAAAGAGAAACCCTGTGCACTGCAGTGTCTCTTGGCCCTGAAATGCCGTTGCCATGATCACGGCCAGTGTGCACGGAGAAGCCCGGAAAAACAGCAAAGCCGGACTGCGGCTCTGTACCGCCTAAATTTACACCAGTACATGCTGGATGTGGAAATGTAATGCGCTCACAGAGGAAAGCAAATGTAGATGTGATCTTTATTTATCTGCATGAAGCTCAAAATGGCGAGTCAAAAAAAAAAAGCAATGAAAGTCATATAGTTAAAATAAGGTTTTATTTGAGTGCAACTTCTTAAGTTAACATCTTAGTGTAATTCTTTACATTAATGCATATTAAGATCTAAACATCACGCATTTGCGATATTTTATTTTATCACTAACAATATGTTGAGAATATTGATATTTGAATTAAATATACAGCATTTCACCATGAGAATGTAAAAATGTACCAAATTAACACGCAAACAAGATGTTTTGGATAGATTTCAATCTTGTATGAGAACTTCTAAAACACATTAAAAAGTTTGTCTCAATTTAAAATAAATTGAATTTATAATAAAATAAATTTAAATAAAACACTTTAAAAATAACAATAATAAAATAAAACAGCTCATGGTAATGGATTCATTTGTTCTTATCAAGTGAAAATACCTTGAATATAGTCAAATTAATCTATTACTTCTTATTAGAAGATAATAAGAACCAAAAGTAAGATTATTAAACCAATTTTTTTTACTAATTCCAAGCTTGAAATAGTTTTGTTTTATTCGCAGATAATTGTGTTTGTTTATGGAAATAAATACTTTTAAAAAGTCTTCCAGTAGAGAAGACTACTTCAAGCGAGAAATTATTTAAAAGTCTCTAAAATGTCTAGAAATTAGCTTAATAATCTTATATTTGGTTTATTATAATCTTATAATAGGAAAAAACTAGACAAATTTGTCTATATTCAAGATATTTCCACTTGCTAAGATATCATTTTGTTGCAATGTTGAATAGAGAAAATAATTCCATTTCTTGGACTAAAAATACCATACTGAAAAGTCCTCAGGAAAAAAGTCTATTCCTGTAAAAGCCTACAAAACATCCTACACAAAAATTAGAAGAGTGATCTTTAAATGTTATGGCTATTTACTTTGCTGTTTAAAAGAAAAGTTTCAGTATTAAATAATATTACTGGGGAAGACACAACAGTAGATTCTGTCTTTCTTTTCTATATGAACAAGTCAAACGTTATGTTTTATGGTTCCCTTAACTAACATTCATTAGTGCCATAGTTGACATCATTAGGTCATTAATGCTTGCATTAATTAGTTTTCAGAATAAAACATTTACCCCAATAACGATCACCTACATTCACCAATGTTTATTACATACATGAACTAATGACCTAAATTATATGTTTGAATGAAGCAGGATGGGTGCCAATATTTACACCCAGGGACCTGAGTTCTGTATATTACCAAGCTGCAATTTAATTCATGTTAATTTATATGATTTATTTGCCATAAACGGAATAAAAATTAGTTAATTTTTAGTTAGCATATTTAGTTAAGATTTAAACAAGGACATTTATTTTGCTTTTTTGTTACTAATACTTATGATTTCATTTTATACCACAGCGCTGTTGAATGTGTACACCACCTTTTTGTTGATTATTTCTCTATAACAGCTTACCCCTAAGTGTTTTATTCCTTACGTAGTTAAAGGAACAGTAATGTTAATTACTGAACATGTGTCAGATATTTGCATTATAACAGTGTACATCCTAGACATCTTTCTTTTTATAGAAATTTCTCATTATTTGTCACACTATTTTTGTCATTAGTCCCTGAACCTGACACCGAACAAGCTGGAGTCTTAAACATTTCCACCTGAATGGAAATTAAGTGTGAAGAGCTTCTAGCGAGAAAAACTGATATAAGAAAAAAAAACTTGTAAAGAAGTTGTCTGAAAGTACATAACAGCTACCAAGAGAGCAGACTTTCAATCCTCCCTCCCAACAACACATGCTCTTTTATTTATCCAGGATGAAAGGGATGTTTCCAAGACAGTGACGATTTCCCCTGTGACACTGTTTAGTCACTTGCCGCAGAGCAGGAAGTGGAGACAGAAATGAAACACAAGTCCAATCTAATTGATTTCAGTGGATGATGAAGCTGAGACAAACTCACACTATGGAGGAAAAAAATAAGTGAGGTGCGTGAGCTGGGTTTGAATCAATCCAAAGAAGAAGCACTGAGCTGTTAACGGTGCAATAGACAACATTCGGCAAGATTAGGTTGGTTAACTATAACAGTTAAATAAATGGATTTTTTTACTCCTTTAGCTCCAATGCCTATTCCCACATGTACACAAAGTTCTGCACCCAGAACCTACAGTGGATCAACTAACATTCGCATGCTAACAAGAGTTATAATTAGCAAGGACTGTTATAGCCAAAGCCAAGTTATAACATTGTAAACACAAGAAGTTTGACTTGAAGGTTGGTTTTCTTTATAATAATAAAAAAATCTGCATAACAATTGATTTATTATGTAAAGCAAACTATTCAGACAATTCAAACCTGTACACAGATTGTGTTTACAGACCTGTCCAGGAGCATCACTGCTAATTCTATGTCCAAAATTCCTCCATCTTGGAAAAACGCTGCCAGTGTTTACTCTGGTTTTATTGTGTTTCTTGTTCTTAAGTGTTTTCGTGTAGAGTGTAGAGTGATTATTCGCTTACAATAGAATTATCTGGCTGTTCTGGGCGCTTGCCGAGTTCAGACTGAGATAGGGAAAAATTAATGTGACTAACAAGAAGCACATGTAAACACAAACAAGCATTCTGGACCATAATGCAGTCTTCCAAACAGGTTTTCTCAAGCACATAATATCTTTTGTGCTGAGGCCTTTTTTTTTTTAATTAAACTATTATTTTTTATTATGTTCTACATACTTTCCTGGTTATTTGTACTAGTACGAAATAAAAAAAAAATGACTACTGCACCTTTAAGTGTAGGAGTTAATATTTTTTTTCTTATAAATAAATTTAGCTATTTAGGGTCATTGTGTGTAAAACAGTGTGAAGGAAAGCAACCTGTCCTGAATGTCTTTAATAAATCTGCCATTAAAGCTACTAAAGACCCTGATTTACTAACAATACTAAGAGGAGCCAACATTTGAAAATAGATTTTCGCCTGTGTTAACTGTCCTCCATAGCTTTGTTCAGTTCAGATCTTCTGAGTGAAGAGTAAAAGTGAAACTAAAACTTGGCACACAAGTGTAATTCTGATGAAAGGCGATGAGAGGCATCAATAAACAGCTCAATATATGAGATGAACACAAAATACAGCAATGTACTGTAAACATCAGTGTGTGTTGAGTTCATGAGGTGAATGTGAATGAAAACCTTTTCATAGCCTTGTTAAAAGCTGTTGGATTTGAAGGATGTACATAAGTGGTGAATATCTAGTATAAAAGCAATTGCACCACAGTAATAATAAATCATTATTAATCATAATAATTTAACCACACATTATTAAATAATACCTAGTTTTTAAATTTATTACAGACTAATAAAAAACCTAATAAATTAAAGTAATAAAAAAACAAATATCTCAAAGGCAGAGAAAAAATAAAATTAAATAACAATAAATGAATTTTTTTTTAAATTGTCATTAAATAGTACATTTTTATTCAGTTGTTTTATTGTTAAATATTTATGTTGATAAATATTGTTAAATATTTATATATTACATAATATAGCCTTCTAAAATATGTCTAAATAATTATCCATCAACTATTATTAATAATATTTAATTTAAACTTATAAATAGATTAATAATATTTATAAACTTCAAATTAATTGCTACCCATTTTTAAGAAACGGTCTTGTTATTTTGTGATACAGGGAGCTTTCATAAAACTGTGGCTTTATTTTACCTTCAAATAGCAAAATCTGGCTTCTGCAAATTTAATACCTGACCTTTGGTCATATTTACACATGCGGTATCTGTCCAGAAGTGACTTTTAGCCTGTAGTAAATTCCTCAGTGGGTGCAAAATTGAAACATTTGCATTGACACTGCTCTGTTTAGAACCAAAATTGCATATTCTAGAGCAAATTTCATTGCTATTTTACTCATAAACAGCAGTGAGTGATGCAATCCTTTACAGACTCGATTAATAATTCAGCTTGGACGTTTTTACGGTGTTATCAAGCTTGCATGTGATTTTACACACACCAGCCTTTGGTAAATCAGAGCATTAAAGTCTAGATTGGATCAAGTGATTATTAGAAAAGCTTCATTCAGATAATCCAGCTGAAGGAGTATTATTTGCTTTCCTAATATGTTTACTGACCTTTTCATGGTAAACCATTGCATTGATTAACAGTTGCTGTAGCAGAGGTGTCTCACGCGTTTGAACAGATTTATCGAGTTTATTCTGCTCTCTGAACGGACAATTACGTGTGGACAACTGGGACTAGAAAAAGATGCAACAAATGTAATCAGCAATTCTTGTACTGTAGACACTAAGACCCTAATGGCCTGATATTTTGCCTCATTGGTTTTATTTGTTAACAGAAAAAGGTCAGCGTCTGTCTTTGTTTGGCATTTCCAGTATTGCCACCCAATCAAACCTTCAATGTTCATGTTTATACCACAGAGCAGTTGAATCCTCAATTCTGATTGGTCGGAAGGTATTGACTAATTTTCTACAACAGCAGCTCAGATAGTAGTGCAGTGCTCGTTCTAATACATTATCATTTCTACAGTAGACGCTCATAGTACACAAAAACTCATAAGGTGGACAATAAAGAGTGAAGCTTTTTATAAGAAAACATTTATTTCATATATTTGGAAGGAGTCTCCAGTGTTAGTTCTCAGATATTGGAAAGGCTTCAGAACAGAAAAGTTTGCACTACCTTTTCTTGTCTTATTAACTTCAAAAGATGTGATGCAATGCCCTATAGTGTTCCCTTACTTGTGAGGAAACATGATAAAGTGTCCAAATGTTTATCTTTCAAATGGAAAAGAACATGATGATGTACCTCTTCCAGTGATGAAAATGAGATGAAGTGCCCTGTAGGCTTTCCTATATGCAATAAAATGAGATGCAGTGCCCTATAGGCTTTCCTACATGTGATAAAATGAGATGAAGTGCCCTACAGTCTTTTCTATATCTGAGAAAATGAGATGAAGTGCCCTACAGGCTTTCCTACATGTGAGAAAATGAGATGAAGTGCCCTATAGGCTTTAATACATGCAATAAAATGAGATGAGGTGCCCTATAGGCTTTAATACATGCAATAAAATGAGATGAAGTGCCCTATAGGCTTTAATACATGCAATAAAATGAGATGAAGTGCCCTATAGGCTTTAATACATGCAATAAAATGAGATGAAGTGCCCTATAGGCTTTAATACATGCAATAAAATGAGAGGAAGTGCCCTATAGGCTTTAATACATGCAATAAAATGAGATGAAGTGCCCTATAGGCTTTAATACATGAGATAAAATGAGAGGAAGTGCCCTACAGGCTTTAATACATGTGAGAAAATGAGAGGAAGTGCCCTATAGGCTTTAATACATGCAATAAAATGAGATGAAGTGCCCTATAGGCTTTAATACATGCAATAAAATGAGATGAAGTGCCCTATAGGCTTTAATACATGCGATAAAATGAGAGGAAGTGCCCTACAGGCTTTAATACATGTGAGAAAATGAGAGGAAGTGCCCTATAGGCTTTAATACATGCAATAAAATGAGATGAAGTGCCCTATAGGCTTTAATACATGCAATAAAATGAGATGAGGTGCCCTACAGGCTTTAATACATGTGAGAAAATGAGAGGAAGTGCCCTATAGGCTTTAATACATGGAATAAAATGAGATGAGGTGCCCTATAGGCTTTAATACATGCAATAAAATGAGAGGAAGTGCCCTATAGGCTTTAATACATGCAATAAAATGAGATGAAGTGCTCTACAGTCAAAACATCACTCAGTAAAACATGCAGAGGCAGAAATCAGCACAAAATGAAAGTCATCAGCGTGTGTCATGTTTTCACATGATTGCAAATCTATTAAACGTTGTCCGTAACTCTATTTCACTTTAACGATGCTCCGTGAAATGGAAGTGAGCAGATCAAAGAGGACATGTCTTAATTTCTTGGCCGGGCTGAAGGTCGTGGAGTGAACAGGACGAGATGAAACAGGCCGCTGTGAATATGCAGATGGAAAAATCTCCCACAGTCGATCATACTGAACGAGCAGATGGGAAGAGGGAGCGAAGGCTCGGCTTTGAACCCTCCACCCTTCCAGCACATGGTAATGAAACTCAAACCTCACTTTTGCAGTCTTTGCCCAAGTGCGAAGAAATCATAGGTCAAATGCTTTTTTTTTTTCTAATTCCAGCCTGTCCCAGATCAACGCCAGCTGAGTGCGAAGCAGCATGAGGCATGACATTTGTTTCTCAGAGGCGAACTTAAACAAATCACTTTGCCCCCAGTAATTGCACACTTACCTATTTTAAGAAACTCGGGAGAGCTGCCCATTTTCCAGTTGATGCAGGTGACCAAAGGGGTCAGTGGCTTTCATTATGTGCGAACGCACATTAATTACAATTCAGGTTTGAAAGGAAAAAAAAAAGAAAAATGGCACCTGTCACCATGACAACAGCCCTGGCAGGAAACGGCGTTCAATGGTTTGTGTTTGTAGGCGCCCTAACAGCTAGTGCCCTAACAGCGGGGCCTTGAGTGAATGAATGCGTGGATTAACTTCATCGAACATGAAAAAAGCATCGCTGTGAATCTGCTCCCTCACAGTGCTGTTCATATGCAAACAGGGACTGTGTAGCTTTTGTTTACAATCCCTAAATGAAATGTAGGTCTCTGGAAATGTAAAATTAGTCCCATATAAAGCATTACTAAGATTATAGCGCTGTCGATTGTCCTGTCTCAAACTATAGTGCTTCGGGTACACTTTTCTGGCCACAAGCTTCAGAATCCTTATGGTTGCACCTTAAGTGGGCACTTTTGTATATAATATATAATATATTTGTTGTAGTCTGGGAAAATCCATTACATGTTGCTGTGGAATGATGCTACTTTGACATCTCTATTCAGAAAACATAAATATATTTTGCCAAAATAATGTGGAAATGTTTTTCATTTAGGCTATTTTCTAACCTTGCCTTTGTGTCAGCCTGCAAAAAGTGTTGTCTAAAAAAACGCAGCAGTAAAAACATCTAAAAAGAAAGTGCTTGCTCGCTAAGTGTGATATCCTCACGCTGCAAAATGGACATAAGCGTAATCAGTTCCGTTTGTATTCAGATACCGACTCTCAAAATGGCCGCCACGCTCCTCCACCATTACTCTCTCACCAAAATGGAGAACAGCGCTTACACACTTTGTAGAGACGACAGCGGAAAAAGTTTTCAAAGGTTTAAAAGACATTAACAACAAGAAATGAATCCAGCAGAATATAGGTGACTGAATGAATCTGCAATTATTTCCTCGCCGATGTTAGCATGAACGGAAATAAGCTTGTAATAAAGTGAGAACTCGTATCCCATTGGAAACCTCAAAATTTGACTATGTGAAGGGTTTTCCTAGGCTTCCGCATATGTACACATTTCTCTGAGTCAGTTTTCAGGGGGAAAAAAAATATGCCACAATGAGCAGAGCAAGTTACAGGCCTAATTATTGGACCGAAAAGTTCACAGAAGAGTTTTGAAGCAGTTAGCAGTAAGTAAATGAGGTAATCTTATGTATTTGCTGTTGGGCTGTGGGAAAAGATCTGTGGTTGGTCGTCTGCCATGTCAGTCAAATTTCCTGTAAAAATAGCCGCTTCTTGGCCATGTTTATTAAAAAAACATACCAGACCCTGTTAGTGAATACTAGAAGTCTGGCTTGTGAGACTATATATTGTCCAAAGCAATGATGGGACAATGAATGGATTTCCAATTTTACAGAAAGATTAAATGGAAAAAATTCTTCCTCATTGAATATTTCCATCTGGCTCAGTGAGTCAGATCCATCATGGTTATACAAAATGATCAAAGAACTACTTTTAATGTTGCCCTAGTACACACTTTCTTTCATTTTGCGGGATGATGAACCGCCCTCGCGTTATTGAACTTTCTGTGTAATTGCTTTATAACCATCCAGATATGCAAAGTAAATAAAAGAAACTTTGCTTCTGGGTGATGCATGGTTCTGTGTTTACCAAACAGAAATATAATACGTCAGCACACACAAACACATTCATCTACAGTCATGCAGCTCGTGTATCATGATTTTTTTTTCTTTTCAGTATCCACTATATTAATGAACTGCATATCACTTAATACACGTGATGCCAGTACCACTTCCCACAGTGATAAATCATTAGTTTTACACTCATTTATGTTTTCTCATCTGTCCTATAAATCATGAGAACAAACGCATATGGGTTACGTGCCCAGAACTTGTGGTCTGCCTGTTAGCTCTCCTTGTTTGTGTTCTTTCTGTAATCCAGCACATTCCCAGAGCAAGGCCTGGCCGCAAAAACAACACGCGAACCAGGGGAAATCCAGATGGTAAACCGAGTCGCAGCATGAGCCTTTCATGCGCTGATTATTTTTTTGTCTCCAGGACCACAATAAGAGGAGATTTTGTAGCTCAGCAATGGAGTGAGTAATAAAGCCATAGCATGCCTTCAACATCTGGGAGAGAAATGAGTATTTGTTTTGTTTGTAGTCAGACATAAAACACACTGCAAATCATCAACGTGAAGTCGTGATTAAACATGACCCGTTAACGAACGAGTCAGTCTATGCGAACGAGCCACAAAGGTAAATGACTTGATGTCGGTTGCTGCCATTTTCTTTCAGGTTTTGCTAACAGGCTTTGCAACTGCAAACCACAAAATGAATCTCTGCAAACCAATAACACATTTCCATACCGTACTTTCCGCACTTCGTGATTATTAAACAGAGGTTTCTGTTATATGTTTATCTGTCAGTGTTTTTCAACAGAAATGGCGTAAGTCATGTTCGTGACTGCTTGTGTGCTGAACCTGATCCATGAATCATTTCAGCCAGTGAATCATTTCAGTCATGACCCAAGATTTGATTGTCTCTCATTCAACGAATCAGTGTTTGAGTTGATGAATCATTTCTTTCGCATTCAATGGATGAGTGTTTGAGTCAGTGAATCATTTCAGTCATGATGTGATTTGATCCTCTCTTATCCAACGGATCAGTGTACGTGCAGGTCAGTCATTTGGGGCATGACCAAGTTCTGCTCATCTTTTGTTCACCATATCGGTATTTGAGTCAGTGAATCATTTCTGTCATAAGTGAGATTTGATCCTCTCTCGTTCAGCGAATCAGTGTTTTAGTGATCCTCTCTTATCCACTGGATCAGTGTATGTGCAGGTCAATGCTTTTGGTCATGACTATTTGGTCCTCTTCAGCCATGAAATGATTCACTGACTCAATGGCCGAGAATCATCTTTCTCGCATTCAATGTGCTTGAGTCAGTGAATCATTTCAATCATGTTCAAGATTTGATCCATTCTTCTTCAGTGAATCAATGTTTGAGTCAGTGAATCATTTTGGTCATAACTGAGATTTGTTCATCTTTCATTTTGCAGATCAGTGTTTGAGTCAGTGAATCATTATTTGATCCTCTCTTCTTCAGCACATCAGTGTTTGAATCAGTGATTCATTTTGGTCATAACCAACATTTGATACACTCTTGTTCAGTAGGTAAGCATTTGAAGCACTGAATCATTCAGGCAGTAATTTTTGACATTATATGTATTATCCATCCTTGTTTTTGTTTTTTTTTAACAACTGTGAATTGTGTAAGTCAAGTTTGCAGTTACATGTACGCCAAACTTAAACTGCATTCCTTCCAGTTAGTGAATCCTGACCAAAATTCACTCTACTCTTATTTAGTGGATCAGTGAGTCAGTGAATCTTTCTGTCAAGACTGAGATTTGCTCTCTTGTGTTAAGCAGATCAGCTGAGAGAGTGAGTTCAATGGGTTTCATTCAGGCTCCATCGGTCAGAGCTGGAGATTTCAATCATTATTTTTTATGTTGCTTAAGCTGTTCATTATTTGCTTAGACGGCAGGATAATCAGAGCCACAGTTCCAGGAATCTTTTAAAATCCTTCTTCAGGGTAGGTTTTTTTCTTTGTACCAGGAAGTAGTGACATATTGTACAAAACGTTGCTGGTCAAATGGCTCCATTGTGAGCCTCTGCAAACTACGTTTACTCATAAACCTCAACACAAATATGTTGGTGTGTATCTTCATAGAAATCTTTTAGCTTGAAAACTGTGTTTAGGTAACCAGAACTTAAGGTTGCCTTATATTAGCAGTGTGATATGTATGGAAAATGAAACTTTTCTATGGAGATTTTGTTTTTACCCAAATGGTGAGGCAAGGATGTATTTTGTATGCTAATGGCGTGACATATAAAGTGCAAAACTGCAGGTGTAACTGCTTTTAAAAAGCTATTTTAATGCAGTAAACAAAAACAAAAACAACAACACAACAACATCTTTAGTCTTAACCTTGTCCATGTTTGCGCTCTGCAGTGGTTTCACCATGTGAGGAAATCCAGATCATATCCATCACACAGGTGGCGTCATTTCCGTTATTAAAATGTTCACAGTCCCAGCAGTGAGACCAAGAACTTGTTCAGGAAGCTTGCAGAAAGAACCTTTGTGGGAACTTCTAAATCATCAATTCCTTTGAGTGAATGGTAGCTTGGATAATTACAATAGATTTGGACAGAAGTGTGGAGAAGAACTAGATGGGATATTAGGATTATAACAGCTGCTTGGCACTCTTTTGGTCTCTTACAGTTACCAGCTGGAAACAAGCCCATTATGACCTTCCAAAATGAGCAAAGAAATACATTTATGAATCGAATTAATACACATCCTTTATTAGGAGCTGCTCTCATCTTGTCGTTTTGCTGAAGACTCATTTAATCTGCACATACAGACAAAAAGAGTCTAAAAAGCACAATTTGAATATATTAATGGTGTTGAAATGTAATTATATTGTACAGTTAATGTCTCTAATAGTGAATTAACTCAGGTAACCCTGAATGGAGTTAAACTGGCCAATCAACAGAATGAACACAGTGATTCAGTACCGCTGATTGTAGCGTTGAAAGCATAATTATTATCACAGGTTTGTTCGGTTCCAAAAAGACATGACTAAAGACATTCTCAATAAGCCTACTTTGCAATCGATTACTGCAGTTCATTGCATAAAAGTATTAGTCCTTGTTAGTCTCTGTACTCCGTTTTATGTTTTAGAAGAAGGTCATTCTGCTCAAAACTGTTCTCTATCAGTCATAACCCTCAGTGATTAATGAAAATCACTGCTTCAAATTAAATGGAGGCATGTTTCTAAAGAGCCGGTAGAGATTTTAAATTGAAAAAAGTTCAACTGTTGCTGTACAAGTGCCGCTTGAAATATTCAGACCACGTCACAAAAAAATTAAAAGTACACCCGTGGCAAGGATCCAGTATACTAATCACAGAGCACGGCACACTTTAATGATCCAGATGTTGCTCGTGGCTGACAGCTAACGTACGTTAGAAAAGCTGAGAAATACAGCTCGGTGTTAAAGGGGGAAAATCCAGTTTACACAAGTTTTCTGTTTATTGATCGGATAAGGAATAGGGCAGCTGTGGTTCAGTAGTTAGTGATATACAGACTGCCAGAGATCCTTGAGGAAGACCCTTAACCTTCAGTGGATTGGTGTGTTCCCTCTTACATGTAAATTGCTGTGAATAAAACATGATCCTGAGCTTGGGTTACTGTCGACTCATGTCCGTGTGGTGGATTGGCTAAGAATTGCCCCTAGGTGTTAATATGGTGCCCTGTGATGGACCATTCAGAATGTCTTCCCACCTTGCACCCAGTATTCCCAGGATAGGCTCCGGATCCACCGTGACCGTGACGAGGATAAAGTACAAATGTTAAGTCAAAAATGCCATGAAGGCGTGTATTGTACATGGTTTTTGTACATTGTGTATCCTGTGTACCAGTTTATTTGCACAACTTAAATGTCAGATCCGTCTCACAGTTTGCTGTCACTTCAGTAACAGTCACGGCTCCTTGGAGTGTGGTAGAAGCACAAAACAAGAACTATGTAGTTCCTATTGAATCGAGTTCTTCAACCTTTTAGTTCCTCGACAGGCTCCTGAACATTGGTGAAAAAAAATGTCTCAAAAATAGCCTGATTCTGATTGGTCGTTTTCCACAATGACTACAACTCAAATTCCTGAATTGTTTCTATAGTAACAGCTCATACACAAGCTGATGCTTTAGATCATCCAAGACTAATAATAAATGGATTAAAAATGTGTTGTTATTTAACAGAGAAGAATGTACAATCATTGATATGGTGACGCTGTCTGTTAGGAGATGTTTATTTAACATTTATGGAAGGAGTCTCCAGTTTCAGCACATTGTAACGGCCAGCTTGTGACAGGTGCTTTCTTTTTTCTTGGTAACATGACTTTTTTTGTTTGTTTTGTTGTGTTTTATTAATTTCAATAGAAAGAAAAAAGGGAAGCTGGTGACGAAACAACTGTAATAACTGGAACTAACTGGTTTCGTACATGTCCGCGACATTAAAAGTAACTACTCTCCTGGGCAAAAAAAAAAAAAAAGAGCCAATCACAAAATGGCAAATATTAAGCTTTTAATGGTCTTAACAGCAAATTGGCCATTGGTCAGAAAATGAGCAATAATGAAACAAATGCACTCTTGAGAGCTCCTGTGCCTCCATTTGCTCGTTTACTTTTGCCTCGGTGAACTGTTTGTTCGGGGAAAAGCTAGAAACAGGGAAAATCACTTCTATAGTCTTATTGTACACAAAGGTAAAATCATGATAATGATTAAAATGTTTGATGTAAAATTCAAACTAACACATCTGGGTGTATAAAATTTTCCAAAAATATCTTCTGGGATGTTTTTTTCTTAAAAGATTAGTCATTATTTGGTTATCTGCCGCACCTGATGCAGTCCATTAAGGGCCATTTAAAGAAATCAAAGGGAAAAGCTATCACACACTATGTTCCTTTATCTATTTGTTTAATTCTTGCTAATTTCCTGACCAATGATTTGTTGTTAAGGCCATTAAAATCTTAATATTTTGCCATTTTGGGCTTGGCCCATTTTTTTTACCCCGGAGTGTATAAACGGTTAAAATGTATGACATGTTATTCAGTAGTAATCATTGGCTGTGGTATAATTGCTGTGGTGTAAGAGGAATAAAACACCCCAGATCATGCTGTTATGGGAAAATAACAACATTGGGACGGTAAAGGTAAATCTGCTTTGCATTAGAACGCATCACACCACATCATCATTGATTATTTTTCTATAACAGCATGCCCCCATGAGTTTTAAATCTTATATCATGAACGTGTATTGCTTGATAAGTAGATTAGTGAAACTAGTCAAGGCGTGGGCTACACTAGAGCAGTCTGATTTGAAAAAGGTGTCCTGATTTTAGACCAGTCTGCAATGTTTATGTTTTTCTTTGTAACCCCGTCTTAACCCTGCATTCCACTCGTGGTGCCTTCAAATGATCATTAATATAAACCATGCTCAGTGTTTACAACTCAACATCCTGTAGTGTGGAGGAACACAGACTGTCTGATGTGAAAAGCAATCTTAGGGTCATGCATGAACGACCGATAACCAACGCCAGACAAGCTGAACTGCTATACATTATTTTGAGTTGGAGAAATTCTGCAACATCGTAGGTTCGGAGAGTCGGGATTATTGGTGGTGAGGACTGAAAGATGATCCAGGCCAAAAAAAAATAAATCAGTGAATTATGTTGTTAAATCTGAGGTCTCTCACATTTCCAACATGTGTTTGTTAGGATTTTTTTAAATGTTCTCTCATGGCTCAGGCATAAAGAAACTAAATTTCAACACCAAACATGTCTTGGTTGACTACATTTGAGATAAGTGGGAAATGTGTTTTGAGTTTAAGGTTTTTTTTTTCCCATATGATACATTTCGGGATGTCCATTTGCCACATGGTGAGTGTTTTTGTATGTTCCAGCTCAGTGAGGTTCCAGCAGTGGAAGAGGAGGAGGACTGAATGTTACTTATTACAGCGAGACAGGAAATCAGCGTAGCTTGTAAGCTTTCGACTAAGCAGCGCTGCTCAGGAATTTGCGGCTAAAGGCTACATGGGAAAAGCTATAGAGAAACATGAGCGTCTGAGAAGAGGGTTAGTGCTGGTACAATGCAATCAAGATGTTCAGTGTTCATGCTTTCTCACTGAGAATCTGTCTTCTGTCTTGTTTTCAAGTCTGCTGTAATGATTTTGCTGTTGTGTTTGACCAGGTTTAACTCCTTACAGAAAAATTACATACATAGATTTTTCATAACTCATGCTTATACATAAGTGAAGAAATAAAATGTGTAGGTGCAGTTCACCATGTTATGCCCTGAAATTGAATAAGTGACCTCAAAAAACATGTAAATAATATGTGAGCAGATGTGACATGGAATGAATCGTGTGTTAAAAAAAAAGGTGGAAATGAATCATGTGTAAAATCGTGAAAAAAGTTACACATGAAAATAAATGAGTTATGTGAAAAGTTCATGTGGATTTCCATCATGTGGAAAAAATTGCAAGAAAATAAATGAATCAGGTATAAAAACCCTGTGTAAAAAATGAATCAAAAAATCACAGGTCAAAATATGACCAATCATCTGAAATAAGTTACACATGAAAATAAATGAAAAGTGAAAAAAAAAAAAACATGTGAAAAGAAATTATTGAGAAAATCACCTGTGAAAATACGTGAATCATATTTTTATCACATGTGGAAATGAATTTAAAAAATCACACTTGAAAATAAACAAATCATGAAATAAATCACAAGTAAATGAATCATGAAAAATCATTTGCAACAATAAATGAATCATGTTTAAAAATAATGAGGAAAATGAATCGTGTTAAAAAATCACATCATGGGAAAAATCACACGTGAAAAATGATGACATCATGTGAAAAAAATCATGTGACAATAAATGAATCAGGTGTAAATATCATGTGGAAAAAATTAATTGTGGAAAAACTCACATATAAAAATTACTGAATCTTGAAATGAATCATGCGGAAATGAATCATGTAAAAAAATCACATGAAAATAAATGAAACGTGAACAAAATCACATGCAAAAATAAAACAGTTCGTGAAGCAATCATGTGACGATAAATTAGTGAGAAAATCATGCTTGAAAATAAAATCACATGCCCTACATGGGAAAAATGAAAATGTGAAAATAATGTAATGTGAGAAAAACAAATCAATGAATCATATGAAAAGAAAAACATAGACACTGTATAAAACCAGCAGGTGAATCACGTGAAGTTCACACGACACGTCTGTAAATAATCTGTCAAAGCTGTAGGCTAGAGATAGTACAGATAGTACAGATAGTGTAGTATAGTGTATAGATAGTATAGTATAATGTGTGTGTGTGTGTGCATGCATTTATATGTATGGTGACAGAACTGAAAAAAAAAAAAACCCTAACCCTAGGCTGCATGTGCTGCACACTGAAGCCAGAGTCGTTCTCCAAGGCTCTCGTTCGGAGAGCAGAGACAATAGCAGGCGAGGTTCTCCAGAGAGCGCTGTCACTGCTGAGGAATGCAGTGTGTGTGTGTGTGTGTGTGTGTGTGTGTGTGTGTGTGCTGCTATAGGAGAACCACAAACCGCCTTTACATGCAATAAAGTCACCATGACAAAGATAAATTGTCGGCGAGGTGGAAGACTATTGAGAGAGAGAAAGAGAGAGAGAGAGAGAGAGAGAGAGAGAGAGAGAGTGTGAGGAGAAAAGAAACAACACCAGAGCATCTGGCAGATGCTGTTTTAATCCTCAGTGATGAAGCTTGTCATCTCTGCATTTCTCTCAGGGTTAAAAGCACCAAATTTGTTCTTGTAGAAAAAGCAGGAAAAAACACTTGGGTTTTTTCACATCTGGAGAGAAACAGCATGTTTTTAATAGAACAATCTAGAAACTGAGGACTAGATACGCTTCGCTGGAAAGATGAGAAGCACACTCCATATCTACAGCATGCTTTGTTGCCTTTGGAGGTCACCTGACTCAAAGAAAAGATGCGACACTTTCCTTTATGGAACGATTACACGCATTTCACATGTGATCTTCCTGTACTGTGTGTGACTGTGAAAAGGAAGGAATCCAGTGAACATCATATCACAATAGTGTGGAAAACAAAATGTGAAAATAAATGGAATCATGGTGTAAAATGAACCACATGTGAAAATGAAATGAATTGTGTGTAAAAAAAAAAAATAAATAAATAAAAATCCCATGAAAATGTGTCAAAAAAACAAAATCCCATGTGAATATGAATAAATTATGTGAAAAACAAAATTATGTGAAAATAAATAATGAATAAAAAAAATCCCATGTGAAAATAAATAAATTATGCGTAAAAAAATCACGTAAAATAAATAAATTGTGTGGAAAATAATCACATAAAGAAATGAAAATCATGTGAAAATAAATGAATCATTGAAAAATCCCAAGTGAATATAACTGAGTCATGGGAAAATGACAAATAATACTTGAAAATATATTAATTGTGCATGGAAAAATCATGTGAAATTAAATAAATCATGCAAAAATCACAAATGGGAAAATAAATGAACCATGTAAAAAAATTACATATGAATAGAAATGAATTATGTGGGGAAAAAATCACATTTGAAAATAAATTAATATTGTGTGAAAAAATCACACGAAAATAAATGAATTATTTGTAAAAATAAATAAATAAATAAATAAATAATAATAATAATAATAATAATAATTACACGAAATTAAATAAAATTCTCATAAAAACTATGAATGTGTAAAATATATATCTGAAAAAATCACATGTGATTAGTGATGTGTAAAAAAGATCACACAAATAAATGTTAAAAAAATCATGCGACTAATAATAATAATAATAATAATAATAATAACATGCACTACATGTGAAAATTTCTCTGTGGAAAATTTGTAAAACAAAACCAAGTATTATTCACATGTGAATTTTTTTTTTTTTTTTTTTTTTTACAGAAACAAGCATCACCCAAAAATAGAAAACTTTGTTCATGTAAAATGATTTTCGCATGTCAGCGCAGAGAGTGGCGATGTAAGCAAGCACTGACCTCTAGTGTCCTTTTATTGCTCTTGCCGTGAGTTCAGCAGGGTGAAAAGCAGTCTGTGCAAAAAACAGTAAAATGTCCATAAAAGGAAAAGTCTGGGGAGATGGAGGACTTCAAGAGGAGTCTGTGATGAATCACAGTTGGTCTAAAGAAAGTGCTCTTTCAACACATTTGGAAGGTCTGTAGGAGTAAAACAAGTTCTATCTAAGACTGATAAAAAGCTTTTTAATGCTGCTGTTGAGTGTGGAATGTGAGAAAGGAGTGAACAGGCGGACTCAAGGTCGACCATGATCGTTTACACACAAATGCTACACTGTGGTAAATGCTTGCACTAAAAGGAAATCTATTCTGCAGTCGCATTAACATGTAGCTTTAGAAAGCGTGGTGTCATCACTCTCTTTAATAAATGCTACGGCGTGATCTCATTAAAGTGTTTTTACTAAGTAAATACACACATTTACTCCAGTTTGTTGTGATACATTCTTCAAAAAAAAAAAAAAAAAGCCAAAGGGTTCCTCAAGGGTTCTTCTTGATGGTTACGAGTTTCTGGAGCAGTGTCTCGGGGACTTTAGTTGAGATTTCATGGATTTCTGAAAGACAAAACGCTTCATTGTAGAGCTCTGTGTAGAACCTTCAAGCATTCTCCTAACAGGAGAAACTGAAGAAACCTTTATGGTGCTTGATGAAGTATGTATATATAATGAAGTGTATATATAGATTCTTTACAAAATGGTTCCTCAACAGTATGGTTTCGAGCTTTATAAAAGTCTCCTCTTTTCTAAAAGTATCTTTTTGTGAAACCCACTGCTGTAGGGTTCTACATAGAACCACTTAAGTGTTCTCTCAGAGGCACATCATGAAGAAATAGGGCGCTACATGGAGTGTATAGTGCAAGTAATAATGTTCGGGGTATAATTTATTTTTGAGAGATAGATCGAAGTTGTTTCCACTGAATGTGTCCCTTTCAGAAGTGGTTCAGAGGTAGAACCCATTTCAGAAGCTAGGAGTCTTCGATTATCTAAAGAACCTTCTGAGGAAGAACAGATTGAAGGGTCTTTTTGTGAGTATAGATTAATAGATCCACATCTTTTTCAACCTGCTGCTCATGCTGCATCACGGGACAGTGTAACACACACAGACGAAAGCGCTATCCGCCCTCTTCCACATACATGTGCTCACAGATGCTCGTGATTGGCTAGTGTCAGTCTGATTGAAACCGAGTGCAACAGCACCACCAGTGGTCATAATAAAACCACACGGATTGATATGAAGGGCTAAGTCTAACGAGACCAGCGCTGTAGATTCATGCAGCCAATCAGTGAGAGTCTTCTTGCCAGGTGATTATGCAGAGACACACACCCTCTCGTTATGAGCTTAATATGGACTATATGGCTTTTTAGCCTGTTTTAGTGACATTTCCGCAGTCATGTTACAGACTCAGTTGTGGGTAGAATGAACCAGATGGATTAATTACTTTCTTATCAATTTCCCGTAAACTGTATTCGGCGAGGAAGCTTAAAGTTAATAGATTGATCACACTGTCTAATTAAAATATAAAGTACACAAAAAGACAGATGACAGAAGCGTAAGTTTACTGTTTTTTGGTTTGAACAAAATGATTATTATTATTATTGTTGTTGTTGTTGTTGTTGTTGTGGTTGTTGTTGTTGTTTAATTGTCTAGCTGTTGATAGATTTTAGCCATCCCATCTAATATCACCAAAAGGTATCATTAGTGCTAACCAATCACAACATCCTGTGACCTTATATAAAGCCACACCTCTTTTGTGCTGGCTGGTGGAGGGGGTGTGTCACTCAGATGATGAACAGGGAGGGGGCAGGGCATAGTGACACTTACTACCCATAAAGAAGGCTTTATGCTGCTTTCGACTCAGAATTCAGTACTCTGAATTACATCATTTTCAACCTTTCTTTGTTCGAGCTACAAAGTGAGGAAAACATGGACGCCTCCATGTTCATTTTATAGGAGTTTATATGAGTGAAATGAAACAGTATATATGGGTGATATGAGTGAAAACAGCAAACTGTATAGTCAGTGTTATAGGTTTAACAGTTGAATATGTCAGTATGTTGATAGATCTAAAGCAAATACTTGTGTATATACAGTAGAACTCATTTAAAGGTAAGAAGTGCTACTGTGTTTACTGTTGCTGATGGGAGCAGCCATGTTGATTAGATGGCACTTGCTTGTTTCCTTTGGCTTTTCCTAGACAGAGGTCAGAAATTCTGAATAACGAGCTTTATTATTAGTTGAGGAAACTCTAGGCTAATGCTTCTAGCTTTCTAAACATGTCCTACTTGGAATACTTTGTGAAAGAGAGACCATTTTTAGTGAGCTTATGACTGACTGACTGACTTACTGACTTACTGAATGAATGAATGAATAATTGTTTAAAAAACTGTGGGAAAATTGCTTCAAAATTTACTAGATATGCCATAACTCCATCAAATTTGACACAAGCTATTTTGGCTAATGAACTATAAATTGGAGGAATTATCTTTCATGAACTATTACACAAATAAACTGTCCTAATGATACTCTAATGACATTTATTTCTTATTTACCCCATGCTGTTTTAGATCTTAACATTTCTAGGAAATAAAACCAGACCAGGTTCACTGTGAGCCTCACACTCTACCAGCACTGGGAGACGAAAAATATTTGATCATTTGATCATCACAAATATTTGATCAGATTTCCCAAGGCCTTAAAAGAAATTGTATTTCCATCTCGGTTCTCCTTCTGCAGCTCTGCTGTGCCGTAGTGGACACATTTAAATTTAAAGGCGATCCCTTTGTGGCTGCTTGGGACGCTTTTGAATTTACAGCAAATATGACATCTCATTCCTCCTCCTTCCCCTCAGTGGAACCTCAACAGTGAAGTGTTTTTTTTTTTATGATCATCAGCCAGGGGAAACTTTCAAAGGGCACTTTGACAGGTTGCTGAGCTCATAGTGCCCACCCCTCCGTTTACAAATGATCTCGGTGGCTATGTCTTGTGGCCTCCAGTTTCTGAAAGGCCAGCTGTGATTGATGGATGTCTCGACAGTTCCTTCAGCAGCCCGGAAATTGAGATAATAGTATAATGAGCTGATATTGGGGGTGGTGGGGGGGTTGGGGGGGAGGGTTGCTTGCCACAATGAGATGTTTGATAAGATTTGCATGGTGCGAAGGGAACATGGTTCTAAAGCAGTGCTCATAAATCACACGCTCTTGTAGGATGAAGCTGAAGGACGGCTATCCACATGAAAATGTTCCCCAATTGTCAAATTTACAGTGGATTGTTTTATAGCATGTCAGAATAGATGGGGCTTCAGTTTTGACACATTGAAAACAATTCTCCGCAAATTGGCGTGAAAAGGCCAAATGGCCAAATACACTTCAACATCATCGCTTCTTTTATTGCTGTGTTTCCACTTAATGCATTGTTTCACAAGGATGATGGCATGATGCAACAGAGTTGTAAATATCCCCATCCCTACAATTGGGATATATATATAACACCAGTAACATGACTTGAATATCTTCCATGAATCAAAGCCTCATTCTGGAGTTTAAGAAACCAAGTCCCTGCTATTACAGTGCTAGCTCAGAGTGTGCTCATGAGACCCCAGTAAATATACAGAATATGAATTCCTATTGCAGCAGTATTAAAGGAAAAAAAATAACTCCACCCTGGAACACGGTTTATATTGAAATATTTGTGATGTGTTTAGTGTTTCTGCTGCTAATGTGTTGGCTGGTGCTCTATTTTCATTATTCCTGTGAGAAGTTGGTGGTCGTGTGGTGCACTGATATTACATTTAATAGGACAAAAAAAGTTCAACAATCTCAAGCATAAGAGATAATCTATATAAGGGTTCGCTCTTAACTCCTGAAAACAAAAGCTCTTCTTTTCCCACTCACCATTTCCCACAGATTAATGAGAAATCCAGCATAGAAGTAATGTAGAGAGCAAATATTGGATCTAAAGTCCCAGAATGCAATGCAGACAGACCAACTAGTGTACAAATGTGGAGGCAGAGAGCTGGACTAAAGTGCTGCTGCACTTTCTCCCACAGAAACCACTATCAGCAGGTAGTTGAACAGCATTGTGGGTAGGTAATGTATTAGACTTTACCCAAAGTGAAAATAGACCACTCTATGGATGCTGTTGAATATCATATGATATATAGAAGATTACTATGCAAGTCATTCAGCAAAGATTGTTCCTTTAAAAACTAGTTCAGCATTTGCAGCAGTTTGCATCTGTTAATAATATCCACAGTCATGTTCTCAGTGTACTGGAGGAAATGTTCTAGGCCTGAGTCAATAAAGTGACTCTGTGGTTATGATGAGGTTGGAAATACAAATCCTGGCACCGTGAAACTGCCACTGTTAACCATTAACGCTCGTCTTCTAAGCTCAAATGTCTTTAGCTTTGGGGCTTTTTGGATAAAAACGTGTACCAAATCAAAATGTAAATGGGCACAAACTGTCAAACTGGTCGTATGTACAGTATCTGTATAAGACAGTGTAAAATTCTACAAAAAATTTCTACAAAAGCCCAAAGTGAGAAACTGTAAACTGTTTGTCTGAAAGCAATGAAGGGTAATGTTAGGGTTGGGGCTAGAATTCATACTTTATCTTATGACTTCATCACCCTCAATTATTTCCCTCCCTCACTCTGGAGCCAGTCCTGGGAACACTGAGTGTTAGGTAGGAATACACTCTGGATAGGATGCCAGTTACACACATTCAAACACTCATTCACACCCTGGGGCAATTTATCTTAGCCAATCCATCTACTGGCATGTTTTTCTGAAAGCCAGGAAACCCACAGGAAACCCACATGGACATGGGGACTTCACGTGAAACTCTATGCAGACAGTAAGCTGAGCTAAGGAGATCGAAACGAGAAGCCTGGAGCTGTGAGGCCAATGATACCCACTGCACCACCACACCATCATCACTCATTTCAATCCTCTTGAGATCATTTGCATGCCTCCGCAACGAAATGGGATGTCTGTCCATCCGTCTGTGTGTGGATCTGGGTGGTTGAATGTTGTAAAAATCTGATTAACTTTTGGAAGTGATCCAAACAAGGTCAAGGTCACAGCAAGGTCAAATGTCTGAAAGGAACAGACTTGTTGGTTCTTTAGATTGTAATGTCGCCCCCATATATTTTATTTTAAATGTAGTAATTCACGGATAACTCGTCTACATAAGCATGAGGTAGACAACAATATGTGGACAAACGCTATTTTACCTGAAGCCAAACATGGAAAAATGTTAAGCTTAAGTTGTCTTTTTTTAATTGCCTACAGAATTTTTAAAATGGTTAAAAAAATAAAAATGGACAACTAAAATATGTTCTCATTGTAAGTTTTGTCTACCTCTTGTTTATGTTGCCAGTGACTGTATATTCCTTATTGTCTTCAACATGGATATCTTTTCTTAGCATTCACTTTCTTCATACATAGGGGAAATTAACACTTTTTAGCAAAATTTCATCCAAAAAATTTCATACTTAGTTTATATGTATGTATTTTTTTCAGATAGCCTTTAAGAATGCCTTTGACAAAAGAAGAACGTATTGAAATCATTCTTGTGGTTGGATCGGAAAGCTGTCACAAGGTTGCGTTGGACTTTAACAGAAAACATGGCAAGCACGTCACACACTATACTGCTGCCAAACTTATTAACGAATTGAAAAAGACTGGAAGTGTTGCGGTCCAACCGAGAAGTGGACGTCCACGAACATCCACTGACGAAGACGCAACCGACGTGGTGCTGGCAAACACAGTCCCCGAAGTATGGAGACTATTGTGACTCCCTGCACAGTAATTTAGTAGATACACACATTTAAATTGCTCAATCACATCTTCACCAAATGAAAAAAAAATCTTTTTAGTGCAGAATTGCGGCCAAACTCATGCCGCCAACCAAACCAAACCAGCTAAAATGTCGGTGTTGTGTTACTGTTCCGTTCTTTCATTTCCATGCTTCACAAACATAAAACCTCTTTTTCACCATGTGTTAAATTGATCCAGAGAGCCGGGATTGCAATCGCAAGGACGGAGGCCATTTTCTCATCGAGGGACTAGAAAATGGAATGGAGCGTCCCCGCACAAAGGGACTTTCATCTATAATTGCGGGACGGTTCATTGCTGTGGCAATCGAGTGCAGCTTTTTATGCTTGCAGACAAGGTCAAGTCCAGTTTGTGAGTTAATTAACAACCTGAACACCGCGATTCAGTCCGTGGAATGAGCACTTAATCATACGTGGAATGCATCTGGGCTGGGTGTGCATGAAAAGAGGAGAAGCTTCAAAAAAAAAAAAAACCTGTGCGGATGAGTGCATCTGGGTACAAACATCCCCGAGATCCTCAATCTCAGTACTTACAAAAAAGAAAAGAGCGAGGGAGAGCGAAGGACAAAGACAGAGAATCTGACGTGAGCTTCAAAAGCTTCTGAATGTCAGAAATTCATGGATAAGCCAGAAGAAAAGCAGAATCACAGCACAGTGGAATGAGCCTTTGTGTTTCTGTGGCTTTTTTTTTTTTTTTTGTTAGTTCAATTAGTATTGCTTTAAATAAAAGTGAACATCTTTTTAATGAATTTGTTTTGAAGAGCATTAGAACATTCCTGAAACAGCTTATTAGTATAAATCTTTCTGGAGGTTAAGAGGACGCTGGCCTCGCTTTCCGGCCAGCGATATCGTCTGCTCTTCCGAGAAAGCTCGTTCAAAGATGTGTGTTTGTCAGACATTTATATCTTAATAAACACCAATCATATTTACATGGAGCTCTCAGTTCCACAGTGACATCCAGTGGCCTTCTCAGGAGGCAAAACAGCTGGAATCAAGGGGAAAAAAACCTTATTGGCATTTCCATTTACTGTTTACAGAAAGCAATGAAATATAAGCAAAGTTTGTTTTTTTTCCTGGAGCAATACACACACACACACACACACACACAGAGTCATTAATAATGGACTAAATTACTGACACTGAGTTGGGTTTGGATTTGGTGCCCCCATGAGGAGAGAGGAGAGTGACGCCATTTCAGAGAGGTACAGAAAGAGAAAGAGAGAGAAGAGACTAAGGGACAGAGAGAGAGTGAGAGAGAGAGCGAGTGCGAGGGAGAGACAGAGAGGAAGTAGGGAAACTGAAGAATGTTCAGAGAATGAGAGAGAGAAAAGAGACTAAGGGATGTAGAGATAAAAAGATAGAGAAAAGACATTGATAAAAAGAGATAGAAAAGAGAATGAGAGATAGAGAGACTGAGAGATAGAGAGAAAGAAACTGATGGACAGATAGAAGAGACGGAGGGACATAGAGAGAAAGAAAAAGGCACAAAGATGGTGCGGAACAGAGAGAAAGAGGGAGAGAACATGGACTGAGGAACATCGAGAGTAAGAGAGACAGAAGAGATTGAGAGAGAGAGAGAGAGAGAGAGGAGATTGAGGGACAGACAAATGAGAAAGAGAGTTAAGGATAGATAAAAAGTTGGTCTCACAAATTACACACAGCTTATATATATATATTCTGAGAGATAGATAGAATTCAATTCAATTCAATTCAATTTTATTTGTATAGCGCTTTTAACAATGGACACTGTCACAAAGCAGCTTTACAGAAATAAATGGATTCACAAAAATATATTGTAAATATTTAAATTTATCACTGTGAATTTATCCCTAATGAGCAAGCCAGTGGCGACGGTGGCAAGGAAAAACTCCCCGAGATGATATGAGGAAGAAACCTTGAGAGGAACCAGGCTCAAAAGGGAACCCATCCTCATCTGGGTGCAACGGATAGTGCAATTATAAATAAATCCCTTCTATTGTGTACTATATGGACAAATAGTGCAATTGTGCAACCAATAAATTCATCACAGTATTTGCAAGAGGTCCGGCTGGTTAAAATCTATCCACTGTCCACTGATGGAGTCCTGAGTACGAAGCTGCTCGTGGCAACTGCAGCCCCAAAGCCACTACAGCAATCGCAGTCCCAAGCCATTACAGTACAGTACAGCTCCCCATATGTGATCCCCAAGCCATCTCCACATCCCCCAGGTGGCACCATCCCCAGCAATCCAAACAGTTCTTCAGGCAGTCCATATGGGGCCACCCCCAGCAGCAGCGAGCGAACTCAACCGATGAGAACTCCAACCAGAAGTAGGAGAGAGAGAGAGAGAGAGAAAGAGAGAGAGAGAGAGAATAGTTAAGGTTAGGGACGTGGTGAGTGTTTGTACCTTTCTCACAAAAATCAGCCAGAATTCAACCACATTCTCACATGTTGTTGAAATTCATATGCTTTTTTTATGAGATCAGGTTGAAATTTACAATTTTTAAACTATATCTTTTATTTAAAGGCCAACATAATTCCATTTCATGGTCTAACAATCATCTATAGAGTTTTTTTTATATATATTTTTTTTTAACCGTGTAACATCACTGACTTCGGAGGATCAAAGTAGAAAAAAAATGTGTTTAAAACAAATTTCAAGAAACAGGAAGATCGGTTCTTAGCACATGATGTCCATCTGTTAAAATTAATCAAATGAAGAAGTTTCTCATAACAATAAACCATAAACCAATAAGAATAGCTGATCCCGCCCACTCAGATTGACTGACAGCTGACCTTCCCAAGAAGAACAACTGGCATGGAGTAAAGGGGAAAAACTGGAATGAAGGAAATAGAATAATATTTTCCTAATTTTCTAACTCTTTTCTAACTTTATATTACAGCTCCATGTTCCCAGACAGAACCATACGTGTTCTCTGGGTTCCTCCAGCCTCATAAATTCATACAGTGTATATAGGTGGGTTGGCAAATCTAAATTTCCGTTATGAATGTGTGTGAATGTGTGTCGTCCCATCCACAGTGTATTTCCACCTCACATCCAGTGTTCTTGGTGTAGGCTCCGGATCCATCGCATCCCTGACCAGGATAAAGCGCATACTGATGATGAAGGAATTAACGGATTAATACAGTGTATAGTAAATACAGTATTTTGCTTTTAAAGACAAATTAATAATAATTTTTTTTCTACTTTGGTCCTTAGAAGGTAATGAGTTTCACTGTATCTGAATACCTTTCTTTAATGTTTCAGAAAATCTGATGGTGGAGAAGCCACTTGTAGCTCAATCCCTAATGGTGGCTTTAAAAGCCTCATCAGGCAGACGTGTGAATTGTGAAGCTCCTCTGAGCTTGAAACTAATGAGGTTAACTGTGGAATGTGCCTTCTCATACTGTTTTCATCTCCTAACTAAAGTATTGTTGAGAATCTTGAGAGTGTGTGTTTGAGAGAGAGAGAGAGAGAGAGAGAGAGAGAGTGAGGGGGGGGGATCATCATCCCCCGCACCACCACAATGATCAAATCTGACAAGCCTCAGCCTGTTATTTCAGTCTGATGGCCAGTTCCTGGAAAAGAGGGCTGCTGCAGTGTGTTTCAGCGAGACGACAGTCCCATCTCCTTCATTTTCTTCAATAAAACTCAAGCTCATGTCTCACTTTCATCTGCTGCCTTTGGCAAGCACGTAGTGCTTTTGGCCTGATGTCAGGTAGATGGTTAATGCGGCGAGTCTGAGTTCAGCTCTCTGCAGGACGCTGGGGAGCTGAGCGTGCAGGTCCTAACAAGGTGGAGAGCTCTGCTCCAATCAAGCACGACCGAATAGACTCTTTACAGTGTCTGGTGATTCTACCAATGATCCTTTGCTTTTGCCATGGGGCACTTTTAGTGTCTCTGTAACTGTAGGTAAAGTTTGGGCCCTTGTGTTTGGATATGCTTGAATGATGCAACATATCATCGTATAATAAATAAATGAAGGAGAAAGACAGGGTAAGTAAGGGATAAAAACTTAAAGGTATGACGTTATAGGAAATTAATCAACGGCAGAGTGGTGTAATGTGGCCTAATGTGAAGAGTTATTGTTATCACTATTATCAGAGTTGATTATTTTCCTATAACAGCATGCCACTAAGTGTTTTAGTCCTTATGTACCTAGATGTCTTTTGCCAAACATACAGCAGCATGGTTTTATAATGGTCCATATAATGTACCATTACAATACATTATAATATGTTATTTAAACACGTAAAAAGATGACTGTTATGGTTGTAAACAAGATGTCAAACATAGTATGAACTTCAAGAATGTATATGATGTGACATCTACTATTAGTAGCACTATTAGTAGTATTAGCACTGCCTCTTGCAGCTAGGTGTCCAGCCTGCACTAATGCCGTGGCTATGCAGTTTCGTCTCTGGCTGCAAGCAGAGGCTACGCTACCAAGACTGCTATTCCTCACAGGGGTGTGGCCGAAGGTACTTTACTGGGGTCCCTCTTATTTCTTGCCCCGAAGAGTTTGAAAATAGCTGGAAGTATGTGGATGATTTAAACCTCATCTATATGTGTGCCACGCAGATAAATCAACATCTCCCCAGACAGTTCTGGATAACTTTGACAACAAAGCAGTAAAATGACATTAAACCCAGATAAATGTTGTATTATGACAGTGACATTTATGAGAAATCCACCTCCTTCTATGCCTCTGTACTTGTCCGGACAACAGATAATGACTCATGGTACTGTGAAGGTGTTTTGACTCTGGATACAGTCTGACTTAGAGTGGGATCATCAGCCAGCAGCATGGCACGGAAATCTGACACAAGCTCTGTTACAGTAGATACGTGTTCAGAAACCAATCATTGGCGGAGCATACTCTACTTATCAGGATGCACTGAAAGCCCTTTCACTGACCACTCTCCAAAAGAGAAGGAACAATCTGTGCAGGGACTTTAACTTCAGCCTTCTCAGTTCTCCTTTTAAGGACTGGCTGCCACCCCTCAATGCCCAGACGTCATTCCAGCAAACCAGGAACTGCTATCAACTACAGATGATTAGCAACCAGCAGAATTCAAGTAAAAAACAAATAGAAATGTTTTTTGGGGGAAAAAGAAAAAAGTTAACTAATACTTTGTTAAAGCACCTTTAGCACTCAGTCTTTTCGGATCTATAGCACTCAGTCTTTTCGGGTAAGAATCTACCAACTTAGACTCTTACCCAAAAAGCACATCTTAATTTGGCAATTTTATTCCACTCTTCCTTTTAAAATTGCTTCAGATCAAGTCACAGGTTTCTGATAGGATTTAGATCTGGGCTCTGACTGGCCCATTCCGAAACTATGATGATTCCCTCTATCTTGACTACAGCCCCCATAGCATGATGCTGCCACCACCATGCTTCACCATGGGTATGGTGTTCTTTGGGGAAGAATCTGTCTTGTTTTTCTGCCAAACATATCTTTAAGATTTATGCCCAGAAAGTTCTACCTTGGACTCATCAGACCATAATACATTTTGCCACATGTTTTGGGGTGATTTAGGTGAGCAATCGATAGTGGATCAGGAATGACTTAAAAGCAGCACATTATACTTACATCCACCCAAACTGGACAGAAATGCATGGTCATGGATATCCCTCATCAGCTAGTGGTCACTAGGTAACTACATCATAATATCATTTACAGCTGGCATCACACAGCTGGAACAATAATGCATGGCAATGGAAGTAACTTCTGACAGGCTCATGGATTTTGTGGATTTCTAACAGCTAATGAGAAATACTCAAGGGTTGTATCATGAGCTCGGGTTACTGTCTGTGTGGAGTTTTGCAAGTTCTCCTCATGTCATCATAGATTTTTGTTCTGGGTTCTGCGCTTTTGTGGTTTCCTCCCACCTGGAAAAGAATAAATGAGACACACTTCATGTCTCTTACACCTCATACTGTATCTTGCTGGACACAGCCTAGTATATTGACTGAGTGCCAGAGCTATATTCATAGGTACCAGGGTTCCTCAAGGGTTCTTTGCATGGTTAACAGTTCTAGGTAGAGCCAGTTCTACATGAGGAACCCTCTAAAAAAATGTAAAGGTTCTTGGCTGCTCCAAAGGGTTTCTTTCTCTTTTCTTGCATTTATTGTTCTTTAAAATAGTAAGGTTTTTTTGTTGTTGTTGTTGTTGACTACTCCACTGGTTGAGTAGCAACCTTAAAAACCTAGACTTTTAGACCTTAAAATTTGTCCCCTAATCATTTCAGTGGTTCTGTAATGGATAGTTATGAGTCCTTAGCTTGCTAAAAGGGTTCCACTTGGATGTCTGTCCAATAGGAAAATACTCAGTTGTTCTAAATAGAGCTTTTAAAAGGGTTCCCTGGAGGGACAGAAAAAAAAACCTACTAGATTTAACCCTAGAGTGTAGCCTTTGTAAAACCTCCCTTGCATCAATAAGGTTGTAAGTAGAGTTCATTTTAAATGGGAATGAAATGAAGTGTTCTTTCTGTAGCCCTTGGTTGTAAAGGTTCTAGAAAAAGAACCCTTAAAAAGTTCCCCAAGAGGGATAATCCAAAGTGTCGTGAATTCCCCCTCTCACTCTGCTCTTTCCTGTAGTTTTGTTCTGAGTTCACTCCATGTGCTTTTGTTTTGGTTTTGCCCCCACTCCTGTCATAACGTTCACTGACTATCCTAATGTGTTCACCTGTTCTATGTCTCTGATCAGATAAATTACTCTTCTCTGTTGTTTCTCTTCATCCCTGTCAAGTCTTAGAGACTTGTTTTTCAAGTACTGTATTTTTTTGGTCCTGAGCCTTGGCTGTTGTTTGTGTGTGAAGCCTACCTTTAATAAAATGCATGTTATATTTACAGACTTGCATCCTGCCTCCCACTACTGTTCATTATACAAAAAGCCCTTTAAGAAACCTTTTTAAAATCCTTATTAATTGAGCAGAATAAAATTAAATGAAATTAATATTAAGTTAAGTGAATTTGTGCTTGCTCTACATTTAACCCATCCATGTGCACACACACACAGTAGTGAACACACACCTGGAGCAGTGGGCAGCCTTTTTTTTTGGCTGTGGCGCTCAGGGAGCAGTTGGGGGTTTGGTGCCTTGCTCATGGGTCTCATCTCAGTCGTGATATTGAGGGTGGGAGAGAGCGCTGGTCATTCACTCCCCCCACCTACAATCCCTGCTGGACCTGAGACTCAAACCCATGACCTTCGGGTTGCAGGTCACTGCCCCCTAGCTAAATATCATGATATAATCAATAATACTTAAAGAAACTGGCCACTGGTAGACATAGTAAGAAAAATATGCTAACCAGGTAACTTCAGAGTTCCTTTAAAAAATTTCACCTGCCAGGTTTCTCTGTTGCATCTATCTTTTTTTAAGCACAAGTTAAATGTTATGTACACCTTTAATTGAAAGGATTCAATAATACAAAAGATGATTAACAAGCAAATTAAGGTTCCCCTGAGCAAAAAAGTACATTTTCTAATTCCCCAGTGTCTGGTACAAATCAAAACCAATGCTCAATTTTTAATACATGGAGATTTACTCAAAACTCTGTGATATTAGGAAAATGCAATTAAGCAAATTCATATTGAGTCATTCATCACAGTGATTCTTGATAAACACTCTAAAATTATCAAATGAAATGAAATAAACAGAATATGGAATAACAGCAGAGGATAGCCTATTAGCTAGCACACTTACACCAGCCGCTCCTGATAAATCCCAAATCAGCAAACCCCAAACAAACACACGCGAATGTCAGTGGGTCAGTGTGAGATAAGCCGAGTGCAGAATAATATTTGATTAAGTTAATCCAGTTTCCTGTTGTGCCACAGACACGTGCGTTATGTTCAACACCGAGACAGGACGGACGTGTGAAACGAGTTTTATACTCCATCTCTTTTAAAACGCTCTGTTGTTCCTTTCTTTCCTTCCTTGCTCTTTCTTTCTTGCTTGCTTGCTTTCTTTCTTTCCACCCTTCCTTCCTTTCGTCTTTCCATCCTTTTCTTTCTTTCTTTCTTTCTTTCTTTTACTTCCTTTCTTTCCTTCCTTCCTTCATTCCTTCCTTCATATCTTTCTTTTCTTCCTTTCCTTTCCTTTCATTTTGTTTCTTGTCCCTTCCTTCCTTCCTTCCTTCCTTCATTCATTCATTTCTTTCTTTTTGTCTTTCTTCATATCTTTCCTTATTTTTTCTTTCTTTCATTCTTTCCTTCCTTCCTTCATATCTTTCTTTTCTTCCTTTCCTTTCCTTTCATTTCATTCATTCATTTTTTTCTTTTTGTCTTTCTTCATATCTTTCCTTATTTTTTCTTTCTTTCTTTCATTCTTTCCTTCATTCCTTCCTTCATATCTTTCTTTTCTTCCTTTCCTTTCCTTTCATTTTGTTTCTTGTCCCTTCCTTCCTTCCTTCCTTCCTTCATTCATTTCTTTCTTTTTGTCTTTCTTCATATCCTTCCTTCCTTCCATCTTTCTTTCTTTCTTTCTTTCTTTCTGCAGTAACTATGGAAGGTTACAGAGGAAATTCTCTGCTTGAGATAAACCTAACAAACATTTCTGTTATCAGATGAAAGTCACACAAATCCAAAACAAAGTCTGTTGTCCTTGACTGAACTGACATTAAACAGTGTTGAAGCAGCAGTAAGACGGGTGCAGACTGTACCAGTGGTGCAGGATGCACATCTGAGTGTTTTCTGCTCCAACATGCTCACGCTGACTCAGGGAGGAAGTGCTGATTAGTTAAATCAGGTGAGAAAACAGCTAAATATCCAGAGCAGAGAACCAGAATGGAGAACCACTCGCCAAAAATCAGCAGCAAAAAAAAAAAAAAAAAAAAAAAGATTTATATCAAGTCATCTAATGAAGGACTAAATTAGTGCAAAATAACTGTGTTAATAACACTGTTACATACCAGGTACCCGAGTGGAAGTAGCTGTTATTTATGGATGAATATAAATCTGTACATTCTGGGGCAAAAAAAACTAAAACAAAACTTTGTATTTTTGGACTGATGGTACTCTTAGTTTGTGACCTAGTGAACCAGTAGCAGAATGGATTTATTGATAGTGACTTCAAAGCACTTTTGTAAGTCACTCTGGATAAGAGCATCTGCCAAATGCCACAAATGTAAAAATGTAAATGTATGTGTGTGTGTGTGTGTGTGTGTGTGTGTGTGTGTGTGTGTGCATGCACCCATGCATGTATCTATTTATATTCAAGGAAGTTCAAGAGAATACAAAAATGCTTAAAATCATATTTTTTTAAAAACATTTTAAGATTAGCCCAAAATATAGCAACAAGTAAAAATTCTGTTTCATTTATTTATTTATTTATTTACATTTTTTTTATTAAGTAAAAAACAAATAAATAAACACATACACTTGACCTATTTCTGTCTTGCCATAAAGCATATGTATGTTTTTATTATTTGTTTGTATATTTATATAATGCATATTGAATAAATTCCATTCAATACAATACATTAAAAATTGTTTAAACATATTTAAATTTCAAAATTATACCACAATATACGACCAGATAAAAACACACTTCAAACCTTCTTCTTCTTCTTCTTCTTCTTCTTATTATTATTATTATTATTATTATTATTCAGGGTTATTATTCAGGGTAATACATATAATAAACAATAAACGTTTGACTACACAATAAAAATAAAAAATATCTCTGAAAAATAATCTGTTCTGAAAGTTTATATTTTGTTGGTTAGGTTTTTAGTTTTCTAAAACTTGATTAGAAAATAGATTTTGCTTCAAAGAAAAATCATAGTTTTCCAAGAATATTCAGTCTTTACTCAGGTGATTTGGTGGGCGTGGTTTATTTAAACTCCGCCCCCGGCTCGCGACCTTCGTTTCAGTCTCGTGGGGCTGAAACCCCCGTGGAACCGGGATAAATCACCGTGTGGAGCGCGCGCTGCACAATGTGTGAGTGTGACGCTTTCCCTCCGGCGCTCGTGCATCCTTCAGCACACACACCTGCTGCTCGCACGTGAGTATTATTATTATTATTATTATTATTATTATTGTTATTATTACTACTACTATTATTATTACTATTATTATCATTATTATTATTATTATTATTATTATTACTATTGTTATTATTATTACTCCACATAGCCACGATTTTATCACTCTGTTGAGTTGGTTACTTAGCAACAACACTTAACATGTTTATTATGATATAACCTACCTAAAAAGTTAAATAATAATAATAATAATAATAAAGATTAAAACTAAATGAATAGCACATGTTTCTAAAAATCACAGTGATATGACTATGGCAGTTAAAATGCCCAGGTTCTCCAAGGTTCTTACATGCTATAATTACAAATAATAACACTGGAAAATAATTAAAAATAATAATCATTTGGCCACTACACTGAAGCTGGTCCCAGAAGGAAGGAGCTGAAACTACAACGCTGACGTTTATGTTTTCTTTCAGAGATAACACTTCTATATTTATAGCAGGAGATGTGGGTTATCATGTACAAGGCCATAAAAGGACAATATTTTCTTAGGCTGAAGATATTCTATACCTTATCACAAATTTGTGATTGTGTCAGGAGGTTTGGTGTGGTTGTGTAAAGACTGAGAATTAAACTATGTTAAGGGTTTGGGCTGTATGCTTAGTAAAGAGACAATAATGAGGAATAGTTATTAATAGTTCATGTTTACATTACCGTCGTTTATCATTGTTTGCAGGGGTGGCACTGGTGATCTAGGCAGCGGCAAAATACTAATCTGCATCCACAGAAAACGACATACAGTAGTATTGCTGCCACTATCTGTGTATGGCCTGAGTGGAATCCCTATTGGAGATAAATGGCACAAACAAAGTCATAGCTAACATAACATTAGGCTACATCTTATCACGTACTCTAGGGTTACACATTCAGTATCATTAGCTGACTGTAGCAAATAACAAACTGAGGAAATCCAATGCTATGTCGCCAAATAATGAATATTGTTAACGTTAAAAAAAAATCTAAACATTGTTTGTTTGTTGTGGTCAGTAAGACCAGGGAATAGTTTGCATCTATGTTAGCTATGATGAAATGAACTTTCAAAATTTAAATTTTCCCAGAGATGTAGTGGGCGTTCCGTTATTATTTAATCTAGCCAATCATGGTGAGATTTACCTAGTCACTCAATTTCACATAGTATGACACTGGTAACTGTACTGACAACAACAACAACAACAATAACAACAACGACAGTAATAATAATAATAATAATAATAATAATAATAATAATAATAATATCTTGTTAGGGTAGCCATGATCTATGCTAGGGTGTCACTGGCTGCCCTTTAGCTAGGCCCATGTATTATCTGGAAACACAAGCTAGCTTAAAAGTTTTAGAGATCATGGGCACTATGTAAAATATATCAGTGCAATATTGAAAGTCTGCATTGTTTATATTGGTAAAAGGAAGTTAGGGACCAGGATAACCCAAGTAGGGACATAGCAATTAGAGCACACCTCATAATATTTCAATTTCAGTTCACTTTTAACAACCCATAATTAATGAGCTGAAAAAGTTTGATTAGAATCAAGCCTCAGGATGAGAAACCCAATCTCCCCTGGTTGCCACCAGATAATAGCAGTGTTGAATGGCTGAACATTGGCGTATGAACTGAACGGTGGCTTGATATTTTTTGTTTCCTTCAGGTGCCTACCATTGTGCAGATGTAAGAGCATCATGGCAGCGTTTAAAGGCATTTGGACAAAGGCATTCTGGCGTGCAGTCTCTGGTGAATTCTTAGCCACGCTAATCTTTGTACTTATTAGTCTTGGCTCAACCATCAACTGGGCACCAGACAAGGAGAATCCACCACCTGCTGACCTGGTGCTCATCTCGCTCTGTTTCGGGTTGAGCATCGCTACCATGGTGCAGTGTTTCGCTCATATCAGTGGAGGCCACATAAACCCGGCTGTCACTGCTGCTATGCTAGTCACGAGAAAGCTGAGTCTCGCCAAGGCCTTGTTTTACGTACTTGCACAGTGTTTGGGCGCCATCACTGGAGCAGGGATTCTCTTCCTGGTTACACCAAGTGCTGTTCAGGGCAGTTTAGGTGTTACAACGGTAAGATGTGCTTTATGCTCAGACTTTTTCAATGTGGCTTAGCATTGATTAGAGTGAACTTTTTTATACTGTCCAGTGTCTGAATGGCTTAAACGATTCTACAATCCAGATCTGGAAATGTAGGAAAGTTCTTACCCTGCGATGACACTAGCAAGCAACAGGAAACCATTCATCAAGCAACATTTGAATTGAGATTTTATGTAGTATCTAGTAAAGTGACAAATCCACATGATTGGCTCGAATGATTCCTCAGACCTCATGTATGGTCCAAAAGTAACTTCAGTTCCACACATTAGTTCCAACCTACAATTAGTTCCTATTAAAGTGGACACTACACACCTACAAGAGACAAACTACAAGCATGAGTGACTTGTTAGTTGCTAGTGTGAACATATGGTGATGTGCACATCATGATTTGGATTGAGAGACACTGGCTTAAGTTTCAAACTGAATGTATGGATATGGTCAGTCAGCTGATCTGAATTGGATTACGCACTATGTAACTGCAAACCTCTTCCTGTCCTCTCTCTTTGGTCAGGTGAACTCAGGTATCTCAGTGGGTCACGCCCTGGTTGTGGAGCTCCTGATCACGTTTGAGCTAGTCTTCACTGTTTTTGCCACCTGTGACAACAAACGTAATGATCTCAAAGGTTCAGCCAGCCTCGCCATCGGTATTGCTGTAGTCATCGGCCATCTTTTTGCGGTTAGTCAACATAACACTCCAGTGGCTTTTTTTGTGATCTAATTCATCTGATCCATCTAATCAAAAATGCAGCAGGTTCCTGATTAAAAATTCTAAGAAATTTTGAGATCAGACCTTCTGTAGATCGTGGATCTAAGCCTAAACTGAATACTTCATTACAACACATATTTATTATCTGGCTCTAGCAGATTTGTTATGTTGACTATGGGGACAGATCCAGAGGCAAAGGGTTGTCTGCTGTTATAAATTAAGTAGCTTTAGAACAAAATATTTGAACAGAAAGTTCATCTTTTTCAGTATTAAACTGCTCCAAAATCTCTAAAAACAATTGATCTCATTGGGAAACCTCTGACGTCTCTCGCTGTTACCTGAACAGTTGGTGCGACCATAGCAACTGACTCCCAAAAGTAAATTCTCTATGGAGTTTCTCAGAACGCTGCCTAGATACAGCACTATCAAACACATCGCTCTGTTTCTTCTTCACTTTCTTTTTTCTTGTCTTTTCCTTAGAAGTAAATGTTCAAACAAATTACAACGTATACATTGCCAGCCTAAAACCATTATTTTGGATATTTAGACTGTTTGTCAATTTAGACACTTAGGAGAAAGGCGTTAAGTAGCACTGTCAACCGGGAAATACAGTTAGCCAGCTCATTTGATTTTGTAAATGAGTTTATTTCATTCCACAACCTCATCGGGGAGTTTATAACAGCAAAGTTGCCACTCGGGTATGAAAACACTAAAAAGAAGTGTTATGAATATGTTTACAATGCAAGAAATACAATAAAATACGGTTAAAAAATCTGAATTTAGGCCCTTTTCACTCTGTACTGCACTGTATCAGCACTCCTATATAAGAGTATGAATTGGAAAGGAGACCTTGTTCATATAATTGACCATTAGAATACAAAAAATGAACACCAATGCCAGGGCCTTGCATGTCTGGGATGCTAATGACTTGTACCATGAAGCCATACCCATATCTCAAGCTGTGTACTGTTGCAGATCCCTTACACTGGAGCCAGCATGAACCCTGCTCGCTCTTTTGGACCTGCAGTCGTCACATTAAGCTGGGAAAGCCACTGGGTAAGAAAAAGAAAACAAGAACAGCACCCATCTTACTTGATCACTCCTTTGTACTCTGAGATACAGCACTGGTTATATTCTGAAATCATTCATTAATTACCACTTTAACATTGTTATTGCATGCTAAAATTGAACTCATGTACTAGCTCAGAATTTAGCCAGGAGCATAATTATGCCATAAGGGAATGCAGAGAAGGTACCACTAAGTGTAATCCAATAAGGTCACATATCCACATCCTCCTGCCAGGAGCAATTAATCTGATCTCTCACTGCTCCAGGGCATCTCTACCTTAATATCTTTCCATAAGGTTGATAAGGCAATCGAAATGTCACTACTGATACCAGGTTACCTAAGACAAATGAACTGTTGACAGATTCTTTCAAATCCTAGTGAAGCCAATAGAGAAGGGGTGACAAGTTCAATTCTTGGAGAATGACAGCATTACAGCTCGTTTTGTTTGATCCCAATCTTAGCCATCACTCTAGTCATGTTTGTATTCTGGACAGTTTCACCACAGAATTGGGGAAGGATAAGAGCAACATACTGATCAGTTGTCCATGCCATGGATGGAGTAAGCATTAAATCTTGTTTGGGAATTTATTGATCATGGGAAATCTTATACTTTTTACCCAAACTGGAGAGCTGATATGATACCAGTGGCAATCCACTGATGCCTCAAATTATGGCTAGTTATTTATTTTATTTTATTTTTTTCCATTACACCAGCACAGCTGGGTCAACTCATCAAGGGCTTTGTAAATATCAGATGACATAATTAGTACTGGGACATAGTTGCACACCCTCGCAGCTCTGGGAACATAGCAAGAGGCTATGACCCCAGTCCTAGAGCCTAATGTTTAGGTTTTTACATAAAAAAGAGTAAGAACTAGCCAAGCAGGATTTTCAAAGTTCCCACTAAACCACTGGGAAAGCGAACTGCAAACCAGGTATTCTACATTCATTTGCCCCTTATAGGTACATACGGTGAAAGGTATGTGAAAGGTACGGTGAAAGGAAGAAAACAACATAAAGTGTCTTAATAAGATATCAGGCCACCAGAAGCCACTAGAGCAGATTCAGTGCACCTTGTTATTTATTCTACATATATAGTCTCTGGAACTGTTCTGAAACGATGAACACCCTCCTTTCTTTTGTCGGGGTTTTGATGATGGTTGTGGAACATTGTTGTTACAAAGTCTCCCATAGGTGTTCATGTGGGTTGAGATCTGAAGTGGACCCAAACCATGAGAGAAAAATTAAGTTAATGCCCCACACAGCATAGAAGAGCTACTTTTTTTCCCACTTTAATTTGTTGCTTGTCTGTACATAGGGTAGATTTTGGACTCTAGCAGTTGTAAAGTAAACTACAAAAACAATGGAATGATTTGTTTGCTCTTTCACCCCATTTCCTGTCCATGCCCATGCACATGAAGCCCCACCTCCCAGAATCTGTGGTGACTAATCCATGTTAGTTCAGTAGGTAGCTATCTAACTTTTTGTCATCTCATTCCACATAGCCAGTTATGACAATACTGACATGCCAAATAACATACTGATTTGGTGATGCAAGAATGGTTTGAAATGCCTAAGACAAGACTGAGTTTATAGGTTATTTTAAGCACTCGGATCATTACCAAGCAGGCTTTTTCCACAAGTCATTGGATCCCCTTGATCCCAGTCCCAGGACAACCTTCCCCATTTTTCCCTCTGACAGTGGGGCTGTGGATTATCCATTGCTAGCATCCTTGGCTAACCAGCTTCCTAGCACTGCTTGTTTCATTCTACTTGGCCAATTACTACAAAATTAGTTATACATACCTTGACCAAACTGACCATCCTAATAACTTAGTGATTTGTTGCTGTGGCCAGACACAACCTTGGTGTAAGAAACAGAGATGATTACTATGTGTGCCACTATAATTAAGAATGGTGTCACATTACTCATATGTTCCCAGTGATTTGGCAGCATCCCTTGGGCCCAGCCTGCTACACAACACTGTGTCAAACACTGTACAGAATGTGCTGAGGCTTGCAAAATCCATTCGTAGCCCTGTGTGGCATTTTAAATGAGTAGAGTGTAGCAGGACACAAGTGCATAAACTCAGTAGTGCTTTCATTGGTGTGAATCCAAGAATCGTAATAAGAGTCCATAGCAAAGCAAAAAACATAGGTAGGCAGGCTTAATACAGGGTAATCCGTTAAAAAAGAACTGAGGAATGGGAGCTAGGATCAAATCCAGGAAAGACTATGAAAAACAGAACAAGCCTCAGACTAATTGCATGATAAGACTTCTCAATGGGACACTGATACAGCAGGGTATTAGACGCGCTAATCAGAATTAAACACAGAACAGGTGAAAACAATCAGGCAACAAACCAATGACAGGACGGGGTGGAGACAGGACTAGAACAAAACCAAAACAAACAAGAGTACATGGTATTTTTTGCCATTGGAATGACAGCAGGAAGGGAAAACTTTATATATAGAGGAAATATGAACATGCTGTCTTAGAAAAAAGAGCTGCTCAAGTGTTTTGGATAGTTAAGGGTTCTTTGCTTCCTAAAGGAGTTCTACTTGGAACTGTCTTTAAAACCCCACTGTTATAGGGTTCACATATAGGCTTTAGGTGTTCCCATAGAGGCTCAAAACAAAGAACGCTTTAGTGCTCTATATTTAACCATTTCTTTTCAAAGAGTATTGATTCTTACAGGTTGAGGGGTGGAGCCATGTGACAGTTGTACAGGGAATCACCTACCACAGCTTGTTAAAATATGGATAAACATTTAAATTCATTTTAGAAAAAATGTGTTCCTTAAGGATTCTTTTGAATACTTAAGAGTTCTTAGCTTGCTAAAGGGATTATGTGTAGAGTTTCACAAAGAACCTTAACAAGCTGAAGAAATCTATAGAGTTCTAGATTTAGGCTTTTTTGGAGGGTTAACCTTCGGACAAACATTTGCAAACGTGTTTAGAAAAAAAAGGGTCCTCTGTGGTTCTTTAGGATAGGTAAGGGTTTAGGATAGGTAAGTTTCCTAAAGTGGGCATTAGACAAAGAACCTTTTAAGGTTCCTCAGGATGGGTAAACCCTTTTTTCTTCAAAAGAATGTTGTACAAGTGATTTTACTGCATCCAGCATGCAACAGACATATAGTCGGACCCAATGGTTCATGCTTTGGTAAGGTTTTTTTGGATGGTTAATGGTTCTAGTTCAATATTAGTACACTAGTACACTCTTAGGTAAATTGTTTTGCATGGGTTCTTTGGAGGGATACTGTTTGTCTAAACAAGTTCTACTGTACTTGGGACAAACAGAAGAACCCATTAAGGTGCTAGATTTAACCTTGTGTACTTTACAAAGCTAGCTAATTTAATCCTTGTTCTACGTTTCCTGTAGGTGTATTGGGTCGGGCCCATTCTAGGTGGCATACTGGCAGCTGCAATCTACGAGTACCTGTACTGTCCAGACCCTGAACTGAAGAAATGCTGCAAAGAGATGTTCATGAAAGATTCTTCAGGAAAATACAAAGAGGTGGAGTGTTCCATCAGTCAGCATGCTGGAGAGCCAGATGATATTACAATCAGCCCTGGTTCTTCTACAGATATGGAGAAAAGGGAGAAGAAGGAGGATGTCGCGGGTGATGGGTTGTCCTCTGTATAACTGTCAATCATGCTGGTCAAGGAGACCAATGTGTAACATGTCTCCATCATCAGTATGCCAAGGGATTCTGCACTTTATCCAATGTTAATGTGGCTAACAATGAATGAAATCACGCTGGCTAATGATGACTAAAAGCATGCTGGAACCACTTTTCCTAAAGATACTGTATGTACGAAATTTTATCTTCATTATTAACACAGTTCGCATTTATGGCTTCCATTAAGACCTAAGCCTTGTCCCCAGAAGAACATATCCTTTCAGCACATCCAGCAAAGAGTACTCGAGCTGACGAGTGTCCTATCTGCGTTCAGTTCAACGCAACAACGCAACGTTCCACAACCATCTGCAAGTGTCTTCTAGGGGTGTAACACAATGCCACTATCTGTCTGTTTAATGGTTCAAATATTTGTATCTGTATTCGAATTTTAACCCAAAGTTGCCATTGCCTAAATTGAAAAGTTTCTTTTTTTTAATTAAATATGAACCCGACCACTCTGGATAAAACCTAGAAATGCCAGCACTGTCAGCATGTCCTGTGAATTCTAACAGTTCCTCAACCTCAGCTACATCACTCGAGTTCAACTGGTCTCAACTCAAGATGTGCACGAGACATTTTTTTTTTAAAATTCCACTCACACAGTTATTATATTTATATATCTGCCTGCGATATTTTCTAACACATTTTGTTAGTTCTTTTTCCCAAAATAAAAACAAATTAGTAATCTACTTTAAACCATCTCAATCCTGACCAGGCAGTTACTAAGGATGAACGAATGAATGCTGTGTGTTCATGTTAATGAATGTTATGTTTCTTTGTCCACCATCACAGCTGTGTTTGATTGATATTATTCCCCACACCCGTCGTCCAATGATCTTCATAAAATAAGAATTCCACAAATCCAGCTCTCACCCTGACCTAAATGGATTATTGTCATAAGTTGTATAGAAAGCTGATTCTGTGCTCATCAAGAAAATCAAACTGAAATGATAATGATGTACTGAGTCAGGGATTAAGGGTGGTCTAAGGCAGGTCAGTAGGACCCTCAGGTTGAAAAGCCTCAGTTTATTGCTGTTAGCATTGAATTTTAGATCTAATTTGTATTTTGCTAAGCAATCATCTCAAAATCAGTTTTTTTTTGTTTTGTTTTTGATTCTCAAACAACTGGTTGCGAAATTGAAATGGGGGTGTGGCCTGCATCTACATTACACCTTTAAATGCTTTGTTGTTGAGAAATTATTTTATGATCTGTTGTCATAGCCATGGTAGATTTCACTGTGTTTATGGACTGCAGGACCAAATACAGATAACATGTTAGTATAAAGTGTTATAACATGCTTCTGGGGAATATAATGTTGCACAGACTATTATACACTATAGTCACACACCTCTATAAGCTGTTGAACTGCATTTCTATGATAATCAGAGGTTTATTGTGATTATTGTATCATTTTGGCTTAAATTTGTCTCAAACTGAATTAAAATGGTTTATGTTTATATCAAGATAAGGTGTCTTTAAAAATTTCTTTAAAAAAATTGTAAAAAAGAAAATGCAGCAGCTCCTTTATGTTTTTTTTAGGATCTGGCAAAAGGATTGAACATTGTCTCCTCTGATCTTCACCTCCTCTGAGCCAATCATAAAGAGATGGAAGTTTAATGAAATTGGCATTTTCATGTGCAAAATACAGGAAGTATTGCATCAAAAAAATTCACTGGAATTAACCTGGTGGAAAAAAATGAACTATGCATGACTGATTTCGTGAAAGCGGGATAAGGGTGCCTTCACACTGATATAAAAAAAAATCAGTGCAAACTGCAACCATAACAACAGTCTAACTAGCCTAACTTGTCTAGATAAGTTTTATTTATTATCAGTAATAAAGGTTAAATAATGATGGTTTAAGACAGAAAATCAAGAGAATTCAAGCAGCTTGTAGAGCTGCTCACTTGACTGTTAGTGGATGTCACATCATGTACTGGTGTACGTCCCAAAAATAGGCATATTGTTATTTTCGGTTGCATTGCAACATTGGAATTATGGCAAAGAAATATGCTGTAAATCTCCTCATGGTCTGTCAATCTGGTTTGGATTTTGATTTGTCATAGAAGTGCAAGGCACATCAAATTACAAGGACACATACTGCTAGACAGTAAGTAATACATAAAAAATAAAAAAATTGGAAATAGACATGAACTAAGTTACTAACAAGAAAAGTGATAATAGTAATAATTTTAAAAAAGTGAAAAGTGATGTAATAAAGTGACTGTCTAAAATGTAATAAAATGTATGTCAATGAGAACACTTTATTTACTTGCAAAGGCTTTTTCTAGGGAACGCAGACCACTTTTCGACTTTTCAGCCCTGGTTTCACGGTTGTGAAACTTTCTCCAGTTGCTTCCCGGTGTATGCACTCCGTTCAACCTCTGCTATTGTGTCTCTCCACCAGGTGTTCTTTGGCCTACATCTTTCTCCATGTGGGTTCCAGCTGAGTGCTTGTATGGTATGGTGTTGCTGCTTGCTGGCTTCCTTGAAGTATGACCAATCCATCTCTACTTTCTGCTCTTGATCTCTCCAAAAGGTAGCTGGTTTGTTTTTCTCCACAGGTTTGATCTCTACATTGGAGAGCTTTCTTGGCCATGTTTAGTATCTTGTTGATGTAAACTTGCAGTCTGCTCAAGAGCCCTTTTGTTGTTTCCAGGTCTTAGCTGCATACGGTCTTGACATTGGAGTTTAAAAAAGATGTAATTTGTTTTTTAGGGATATCTTTTCCTCCTTCTAGATCCATCTTACGACTACATCTCTTTCACTGCACCACTCCTGTAGACTACACTCTCCAGGTAATGAATGATTCCACTTCCTCAATGATGTTATCCCTTAATGACATAACAAAGATGAGACAAATAAGTAAATAAATTCAGTGCAATAGGGCAATGGTTCTCAAAGGGGGTCCATGAAGCATTTTCAGGGGTTCTGTGACTATTTAGTTCTTGTAGTTTTTAGCCTGTTAGACTGAATTTGAACAAATTTAATCCAAACCACAATAACTCAAAAACAAATAGGTCTATGTCAAATTGGACCTAATGTGTTTGGTCAAGGGAAGGTTCAGGAATAAACAGAGCTATGGCTCCAATAAATAGACAAAATATTATTACTACGACTAATATTTCTATTACTAAATAATGTTCTTGAAATAAATCAGGGCTGAGGGGGTTCGAGGAATGTATTTTACAGTTAAAGGTGTCTCTGGCTACAAAAAAAGTTTGAGAGAAACCTGCACTAGAGGAATATGTGAATGTGTTATTGTATATTGTACTAAAAAAAGGTGTTTGACACAGGGTGGATGAGTTGTGCAGTCTGATAACGGTATGTATGGAGCTCCTGGCTTCACCGTTGCTGGATTATTCTGGAGCTGAAAGTGTTGCGCTGCGTGATTGGGCATTCATTGAGGGAACTGGAGACATTGTGTATGATGAGCAGCAGTTTAGCCAGCATCTTCTCCTGCACAACTGATTCCAGGAAGTCCATGTTGGTCCAAGTTTGTTCAATTGGCTGGCATCGCCTGCTTCAGTGCTACAGTGCACTCCTGTGGAGAAGATGGTGCTCACCACAACCAACTGGTAGCATTAGAAGACAAACATATGTAGTATTAAAAGGCTTTTTAAAAAGGCTAGGTATTTCAATTATAACTTAGCACTTAGAGAAAGATTTTCATGAAAAAAACATACACAAAGCTAGAATAAAACACCAGGTGGCAGTGTAGACCACATCCTGCTAGTACTGGGTCATTGTGCGTTTGTGCATGTGTGTTTGTGTGTGTGTGTCTGTGAGTTTAGTGTTGTCCAGCAGAGGACACTGCAGGGTTTGAAACTAAAATCCGCTACCACGATTATCCTTCATTCTTCTATTACATCAGTGTCACTGACCTCTTGATAAGGCTTTTTCTTTCACATCATCCCTTTTCTACGTATAAACAGCCCACAATCTATAGCAGCCCCCTACCCTCTCACCTCTCAGCCCCTGCAACCCGGTTCTTTCTCCATCTCAAGTCAATCATCTTTATTAGGTTTGTAAATGAGGACATCAATCTGTGAAGGTGTCAATATTCCTCATTGTGTATACAACACCGGAGGTGTGGGGGGAGACGGGGCAGAGGGAGGCTTTAACCTTACGGCACATTTATCAAACAAGGACGAAGCAAACTTCTCACTGTGCCACACATTTCAGCATGAGCCACTAATCATGCAATCCACCATTAACACGACTAGGAAAATAAATGAACAGCAGAACTAAGTTTAAGGAAGTATGTGGGAGGGCAGTGGTTAAGGCTCTAATAACCAGGAAGGGTGTGGGTTCAGATGAACTCTTGAACCAGGCTCTTAGCCAGAGCTGGTTAAAATACTCAATTAAGAGTGCAATTACTCATTTAAAATAAATCCTGAAGTATTCAGCTTCAAATTCAAGTTAAGATAAAGTAGAAAAGTGTAAACTTTTACATGTAAAGTACGAATATAAAAGGACAGGAAAAATTCCCGAAAGAAAATGATTCACAGAAAAACCAAAGAATTGCAAAGTTTATTTCTCATCTCTCAAATGTTAGCTAGTATGCTAGTAACACTGATCGTGCAATCTAGCTGAATGCTAATAGCTATGTAGCTATTATAATAATAGCTATATAGCTAATAGCTATAATAGCTAAATAGTTTGTTCAGAATTCAATGCTAAAACATCACTGTATGACTTTACAGATAAATGATTTTAGAGAAAATGTAGTGAGGCCAAAGTTTTTCCTTTAGAAATGTAGGAAGTAAGTGAAAAACTTAACTACGGATATTGAAAAACAAGACTTAAGTACAGTAACATAGTAATTGTGCTTCTGACCGCTGTCCTTAACCTTTAACATTACACTCTTAAAAAGGAGTTGAATCTAAAGCTCTTAACGGTTGTCTTTCAGAAAGGGTTGCAAGTAGATCTGTTATCAGAAGCTAAGAATCTTTATCTTTAGTTTGTATCCTTGGACAGAATCGTGCCAAATCCAAACCTGGAAATGTAATAAAGATGGCTGGGAATGCTGGAAATGTTGAAATGCACATTGAGGAACAGGGTTCTGCACTAGCGCTCATTCTCTGCAGATCAGCATTATTTTGTTGCAGAAACTTTTTTCAGTGTGATGTTTTGTTCGGTGTGTGTGTGTTTGAATCTGCACGGCATGTAGGATGTCTGACAAGCACACACTCAAAGAGAATTCAGAATGATCGCAGACCCGACTTCAAACATGTCACCGCTGTTCAAATGACAATCAGAGAAAGTAGCAGAGCAAAAGCATGCCACCAAGTGAGTCAGACAGAACACACTGTTGGGGAAAAGAAAGTAAAATGTTATTCAGTTTGAAACTTTTAAAGACTCTATGCAGAGACCTACAATGAAGGGTTTCGGAAAAGGTTCCAAGTAGAAACTAAACCTCTTTAGAAACTGAGAACCAAAGAAAAGAATAGAATTGAATAATCTTTGATTAGAATAGAACAGAAGAGGGTTGAATAGAGTACAATAGAGTAGAGTAGAGTTTAAAAGAATCATTTTTCATTAGAATATAATTGAATAGAGCAGAACGGAATAGTAGAATAGTTAAATAGGATAGAAAGGAATATAATATAATAAAGTAGAATAGAATGAAGTAGAATAGAATGCAATAGAATAGAATATACAAAATGTTTGAACAGAATACAATACAATACAATAAAAACAATTCTTCATTAGAATAGATTAGAATAGAATGATACTCCCTTAGGATAGAATAGAGTGTAATAGAATAATGCTTCTTTAAAATAAAATAGAATACAGTAAAATAATGTTTCATTAGAATAGAGTAGAAATCCAGTATAATAGAATAATACTTCATTACAATAAAACTGAATCGATTTTAAAGAATAATGCTTCACTAGAATAAATCAGTACAGAATAGAATAGAATAGAATAGAATAGTGCCTCATTGGAATAGAATAGAATAGAATAGAATAGAATAGAATAGAATAGAATAGTACTTCATTGGTATAGAATGGAATAGAGTAGAATAATGCATCATTAGAATAGAAAAGACTAGAAGCAAATAGAATAAAAGAGAATAGAGTAATGGTTCATTAGAATAGAATAGAATAGAATAGAATAGAACCTAAGTGGAAAAGAATAGAATAGTATCTCAGTGGTTTAGAATGGCATAGAGTAGAATAGAGTAGAATAATCCTTCATTAGAACAGAATGGAATAGAATCAAATAAAATAGAGTCATGCTTCATTAGAATAGAATAGAATAGAATAGTACTTTATTATAATAGAAAAGAATAGAATCAAATAGAATAAAATAGAATAGAGTAATGCTTCATTAGAATAGAATAGAATAGTACCTCGGTACTATTAGAACAGAATGGAATAGAATCAAATAAAATAGAGTCATGCTTCATTAGATTAGAATAGAATAGAACCTCAGTGGTACAGAATGGAATAGAGTAGGATAGAGTAGAATAATGCTTCATTAGAATAGAATAGAATAGAATAGAATAGAATAGAACCTCAGTGGTACAGAATGGAATAGAGTAGGATAGAGTAGAATAATGCTTCATTAGAATAGAGTAGAATAGAATAGAATAGAATAGAACCTCAGTGGTACAGAATGGAATAGAGTAGAATAGAGCAGAATAATGCTTCATTAGAATAGAATAGAATAGAATAGAATAGAATAGAATAGAACCTCAGTGGTACAGAATGGAATAGAGTAGTATAGAGTAGAATAATGCTTCATTAGAATAGAGTAGAATAGAATAGGATAGAATAGAACCTCAGTGGTACAGAATGGAATAGAGTAGAATAGAGCAGAATAATGCTTCATTAGAATAGAATAGAACAGAATAGAATAGAATAGAATAGAATAGAATAGAATAGAACCTCAGTGGTACAGAATGGAATAGAGTAGGATAGAGTAGAATAATGCTTCATTAGAATAGAATAGAGTAGAATAGAATAGAATAGAATAGACTAGAATAGAATAGAACCTCAGTGGTACAGAATGGAATAGAGTAGAATAGAGCAGAATAATGCTTCATTAGAATAGAATAGAATAGAATAGAATAGAATAGAATAGAACCTCAGTGGTACAGAATGGAATAGAGTAGGATAGAGTAGAATAATGCTTCATTAGAATAGAATAGAATGGAAAAGAAAAGAAAAGAATAGAACCGAACCGCAGTGGAACAGAATGGAACAGAATGGAATAGAGTAGAATAGAGTAGAATAACGCTTCATTAGAATAGAATTTGAACAGATACTACATTTTCTACACTAAATATTCTCCTGAAAAATATGACCCACTAGTAGGTTTATGATACACGTCTTTTATTCCGGTCTCTTATTCTATTTATTGTTCCATCAGGAGCCTCTCGATGTTTCATTACTTCACCTTCACATTCCCAATCCTGCTTCATTTGTATTGTCGCTGCTGCATGTCATTATTTACCCCGTGCCTGAGAATTAATTGTTAGATCTCTCCTTTTTAGGCCATAAGGATTTGGCTGGTTGAATTATATGGCCATTGAAGTCATTTGCACCTGGTCACTGGGAATGAAAACAAAAACAGACCAGAGAAAATGTGAATGGCTTCATCTTCAGCTTTATTTCCTGTAGGTTTAAGCCGTATGACAGCATGAAAAGCCCAAGGTTTTGTGTTATTCAGGATTCTGAGGAGTTTGTGATGGCTTGAGAAGGAAAGCAGCAAAGACATAAAACTCAGACCGTAGAAATCATTAGCAATTAATATTTGAGGGAATGGTGGAGAAATAGCGTCGTTAAACACCGGTTTAATAATTCATTCTATAAACAAGAAAGTCTCCGACTTCCTTAATAATTTAGACGTAAGCTAATGTTGATTTATTCAGGAAGGTCGGTGCCACCAGGGCCGCCTCGAGTCCTCACATTTGAATTAAAGTAGGACAGTAGCAGGCGAGGCTGTAATAACATTTGTATAATTTTATTATTGCTCTGGGCTCAGTTCATTTCCTCCTCCAGTAGCAGCGTGAAATTGTTTGATTCTCCAAAGCGCCTTGAGTCGCCCACTCTGGGCTCGCCTCATGCTACAGGAACAGGAAGGAACGCGACATTCTCGCACTCTCATATGCACACACACACACACACACACACACACACACACACACACGCAACATCGTGCAGGCAGTGCCATGAGACAATCCTGAAAGATTGATACACACAAACAAATATGAGCACTAATGAAAGGTTACACACATACACACACACATACACACACACACATATGCATACACATTTATTATTGTGAGACCTGGTGGTATTTCTTCACTCACTCAGTCAGTAACCCTGAGAAACGACAAGTCAATGTGAAGAGAATGACACTGAGATCCTCTCATCCTGCTGTGCTGGTAAATATTTTAGTGTAGCCTATGAGAACACAGCAACCGGGGAAAAGTTATTCATCAGAGACGAGAACCTGAAGAGTCCCAGAAGTTGTGGTGAAATAAGGGCCAGATTTGAACAAATACCCCAAGTAAAGAATACAACACTTCAGCGCATGCTGTTATAGGAAAATAATCAGCGATGTGATGGTGTGATGTGGCCCGATGCGAAGTCCTGAAGTGTTTACTCCAGCAATTTGCCAACACTAACAGTATTTTTATATTTATTCAAAAACGACACTGTAATTTTTATCTGTTTATAGTTGCATTTAATGTAAAATTGAAGTTACGGCTTTACGTCTTGACACTGAAGGCTCCTTCCAAAAATGCTTCCAATAAATAAACCTCTTTTTAAAATCTGTCAACGTGGAGCATCTGCCATCCTGTGTTACTATGGAAACGATATCGTATGAGAATGAGCACGTTAATATAAACCTGTGATTTGAATTACAGAAAGAACAACTGTCAGAGCTGCTAAACAGCCAATCAGAATTGAGCATTCACAGGTGCTGTGGTGTAACAACATTTAACCAAAAGTGAAATTCAGAAATGTAAGAATCTGAAAGTTATCATCCCTATCAAATATCTGGATGTACTGGATTTTACTTAAGTTTACTTTTACAATAAAATAGGATTCACTTCACTGGTTCTCTATAACTGCCTTCCAATCCAAGTACTTGATGCTACACTCTTAGAAACAAAGAGTTACTGAAGGGTTACTGAAAATAATCAAATAATAATCAACGTTTTGAGTACTTCCACAGTAACATCCTTTCTAATCAGGGAAGGAATGAACATGTAATATTTCATAAAGCAGTTCATCTAGAATCTGAGATTTTTGCTTCTGAATAAAAAACTAAAATGGGATTTCATGTGTTCCTACTCTAGTGGATGTTGTTTATAAGGTTTATAAAGGAAATTAACATGTATATCATAATTCCAGTTAAATGGACATATATTTCAGGAAACAAGCTTTTCGGCAATATATAACATGACATGTTTGTGGCAAGTGGGCGGAGCTTAACGTTTCTACGGTTGTCAAAAGTGGACATAAACAATGAAATATACATTTCTGGATATTTTTTGGACATTTTTTACCATTTAAGAGAAGATCTACCATATATAGACGTAACATACATGCAAATTATCCAAATTTAAAAATTTGAAAAATTGTCATAACAAGAATTGTCATTTCTACTCTTAGTGTCTTTCCTCGGCTACAATTCATGGACATGTTTTTCTTTCTAAGATCTTTCTACTACTATTTTACACTTGTGTATGGATAGTTGGTGGAAAACAAATCGTGCAGTCTGGGAAGAAACTAAGTACAAAACTAAGTACAATGTACTTAAGTCTGATTTTTAAGCATCTGTATTTTTTTCTGTAGTTTCTCTTTTACCTAAAACTTTCAACTTTTAATTTTAAGATACATCTCACTTTCTGCTCAGTACATTTTTCTCAAACATCACTTCATTTAGCATAACATATATTTGTGACATCATTAGGTGACTTTTTAGCATCAGACATCTAAAAATATGTGTCTTTCACCTAGACACATGGATATAGTGTACCATTAAAAAATAATTTATGGTGCATAAATTAAAATAAAATGGAACATAAATGGACCATATCCATCTATCCTTGAGGTAACTTCCCAAACTTCCAAAACCCTTTTTTTCTAAGAATGAATGTGCAGTTGACCATAGAATTGATTTCATCTAGTTGGAAATATTTCCAGAGCAATGAAATAAGTTTAGCTGGCATTTCCTTACTACCTTAATGTTTTTTTCTTTCCACTTTTTACCTGACTTGGCAACATCCCTACTGCAGCGACTACTAGGGGTATAATGATACAATCCGGTCAAGATTCAATTTGATTCAAGATTCAAGATTCATGATACTGGCTCCATGATTCGATTCAATTCAGTTTGAAATTTGAGTGAAATTAAATTAGGACTAAAAAGACTCCTTTTTTATTTCTGAAATATAAGCAATGCAAAGCAATGTACATTTTTGTCTGTATAAAACTAAATAAATCAAAAAGTGCTAGAGATTTAATATTGTAAACAAAATGCACCACAGGTTTACCATATCTTAAAAATCCATTTAAAAAAATGTATAAATTCCCCCCAAAATTGATTGAATAAACAATGTCTGACCCAGGGAAAATGATTGCTTGAAACATAATGAGTTCTGTAGCAGCTCCTGAGGCTTCATTTTAACTGGAAATAGAGCTCCAAAGTCGGCCAAAATGACCGAAGTCCACGGGCTCCACAAAAGCATGCGATCATGTGACCAGCATGCTCTCTATATATTTTAACTCTATGGGATGCACAGATTGGGATCGCTGGTGTTCAAAACACTGGTCTTTTTGCATTGTGATGCATGGTTATACCACTAGCTACTAGTGAATGTATTGATTGAGTAGTCTAAGTGTAAATGTGTTTATATGGAGTAATCCAATAATCATCGTAAATATTCCAGAACAGTCAGATAACATCAAACAGAGCATATCTATAATCTAGAAGAGAAAACATGAGAGTACAAAACCAGAAAGTACTATACACGGAACTCAAAAACAAGGTTTGGACTTGAAAGTCATGATAAAACTTCGCAACAGGGTTTAAATAGATAAAAATAGATAATCGAGGGCTGATTAGAGAACAGGTGAGCACAATCAGGGAACATGCCAATCACAGGATGGGGTGGAAACAAGACTCAAAATCAAAACAAAACACATGAGATGAACACAAAACCATAGCAGTTTGAACCATGCCACTCCCAGCGAAGAGGAATTCATGACGCTAAGCCAACCCCTAATCTGGACACCATATTTTTACACTTACTAACTTGTCAATTGTTTTACAGAGCACATTGTGGTTCAATATTTCTGAATTAGCGATATAGTCATACCAGATGCACTGTGTCGATGATTTCAGCACCTAGAACACAGCTATCTTCTGACGAGAACAGAAAACTGATTTATTAGTCCCTGGGTTTGTTGCTCGTTGGAGAAGTATAATTTTTTTTTTCATACTCAGGAACTGAATCCATCAGCAAACAAGTTTAGGCGTTATTAGCATGTGCATAGTGCACCTGAGTCCACCCAGGGCTCTGTGGCAGGATGAGGGTGGAGACTGTGTGATTGGCTTCCTCCTGAGACGTACCACCACCTATCGCTTTCTCCAAATCCGACTTCCGCTCCCCCCGCCTCGCTCCTTCTACCCAGGAGCCCCGAGACATATGGCAAGAGAAACAATGCATATTAGCACAACTGAAGTGTGATGAAAGGCATTTGTTTTGCTTAACCATTGCTTTGTTGCTACCAAAAGCTGAGGTCAGAGTCAATGACTAACATCCTATTCAATATTTAATCAAATTTTCTTTAGCGAAGGACTTATTTTAGCAAGTGAACGATTGTAGTGACAGTCAATTTTGGTTAGTTTGGTCATTCTAGTTTAATTGTGGTTCTCTAAAACATGAAGCAGAACTCGAGAAGCTCTTGGTTATGGTTGGTGTGATATTTGATTGCCCCCCGACCCCTGGAGAAGCTAATAAGTGGCCACAGGAGGCAACCAGAAGAGAAGCTCCCCATTTGGGAATGGCCTCGTTGTGTTATTAGGAAAACGTTTGTTATCACCGCCCTCTAGGGGAAACCACATAATAGGATTACATTTTATTAGAGCCTCTGAGCTTCTCATAGCTTCCCCCAAATTCTCCCTCTTCGTTTTTGATTGTAGTGTCACCACGTCTTGCGCTGGCGGGGGTTGAGGGCATATTGGAAAGTAATGGCATTTGAATATCCCTACTTCAGTTCACTGTGCATACGAGGGACAGTGTTAATGCTAAACACAGAGATTTAGTTGACAGTTAAACTAGGGATGCATAAATACCTTTTTTTTTCAGACTGAGCACGACTATGTTTTTGGTATGCATCAATACCGATACCGATCCTAATGCCGAACTTGCTTCATCTTCGTCGACGATGCCATGAAACTTATTATTTAGCTATAATTTAGCTATTTATGTTTCCCCAGTTTAAACAGTGGCCACAAAACACGCACACATGCATGTTTATACACTAAAGCTACTAGGCTCGTTCTTTATACCATTAGCTAGTTGATTTTAAATGAAGTGCTTTAGCTAGCTACATCAGTAACCTTTGATCAAGTAAGAGCGGGTTTTGTTTCTGTTCTGAAAAGTGTTTCTGCATATACTGTAAGTAAAGTGTGTTTCATTGTTTTCATTGTGTCAGCTTCCTCGTTCTCAATGACCAATAGCGGCTGATCATCAAGAACAACATACAGGGTAAGAGCTGTTATTTTCATTACCTTGTGTTGTCTGTAGACATTTTTTTCTCACCTAGCCAGCATGTGCTGCGGCATTGGTTGCTGCTGTGTGCCGCTAGCAATGAAGTGCTAGCGCTGAATTTTATGTTTCTGAAGCTTTATCAGGGTACGTTGTAGGAAGGTGCTGTAGTTCCTCTTCTTGATATTCTCACAGAGCACAATTTGCAGTCTGCTTTGCTTTGATTGCCATCATGAATTGTGAAATACATCCAGATTGCTGTCTTTCCGTCGTCTGTTTGTTAGCATGACAACATACACTAGGCTTATGTCACATAGTATCACATGGTATGAGATGTTGATATCTAAGTACTAGTATAAGTAAATGAGCAATATCAGTATCAATGCATGCCTAGTTAAAACAGCATTTTTCCACCAAATCTCATGCATCTGTATCGTATGTGTGATTACCGCAGACATGAATCAGCATGTTTCCCTGTACTGAGAAAAGAACACATTAGTTAAATATAACTTATTTATAACAAAAGTCTAAGGACAGTTGTTGAATTCATTAATAAACATCAATGTTTACAATACTCGACTATATTTTTACAATACTGTGCAAAAAGAAATGCTGTAGAACAAAGATGCCCTCAAAAATAATGAACTTAAATGCTTCTACATTAGAAAAAAATACTATAAAGAGCAGTAAACAGTAATAAATAAAACAAAGTCAATATTTGGTGTGATGACCCTTTGCTTTAAAAAGAAATCAGTAGTCTCGGGTACAATGTGTGCAGTTTTATAAGGAAATGAGCTGTAAGTGTTACTGAGCATCTTGCAGAATCAGCCACAGCTCTTCTGGAGACTTTTACTGTCGCTTCTTATTTTTGCAGCGAAACCCAGCAGCCTTCATTATGTTTTTTTTGTGAAAAGTGGTCTCTTATGTAATATGCTGCTTTCTTTACTGACATACAAACATTTTTCTGTAACATTTTGTGCTGGGAAAGTAATGTTTGGAAATCTAAAATGACTTGATAATGTAGAAGTCATCAAATAAAAATCTATAACAAAGTTTGTACTAAAAATAATAGGGTGCCTAAGACGTTTGCACAGTACTGTATGTAAAGCTAATTCAAAATGATGGTCTTAATCTCAATCCAGAATCAAATCCCAGAGATACTCCATTAATAATATTACCCCAGCTCTCCCTGGGGGGAAAACAAATCCAATCTGAATAAGGCTTTATTTTGAGACTTTATGACAGAAAAATTTTAACCAAGTGATTCTACCACGTTCCATGTTTTGTGATCTCCATGCACCATCAGATCCAAACAACTTAGACCCCTTTAAAGCTTCTCTGTTCCTTCTCTTGACGAAACCCTTAAAGATTCTATGTAGAACCCTACAATTTCAGAAATTGTTCCTGTATCTAGAACCCTTTTATTTCTTCTACGAGTGTACAACACATAACCACACTTTCTTCCATCTCGGAGAAGATGAATTGTAAAGAGTTCAAACTTAATTTGCACAAAACTCCGACTTAAAAATGAATGATTATGCGCTAGAATATTTGTATGTAAGGAATAAATGCTGATATAGGAACATAATCAACAACGGAGAGGTCTGAAGAGGCCCAAAACAAAGCAGCACTATTGTCAGAGCTGTTACAAGAAATTAATCCACACCTTCTGACCAATCAGATTCAAGAATTCAACAATGTCATAGTATAAAAAACATCCATTCAATGATTTTCTGTTCTTTTTTTTTTTTAGTACAATGAAATTCTTGTCCAAGCAAGAGCACACATGCTACAGATTTGGTAGACAGCAAATAGGTTGGAAAGCGTTCAAGTATTCCTTAAAGATGAACAATGTTATAGTACAAAGTGCTAATCTGGTTCTAATTTTCATTGCATAGCAACTGGATTACAAGACGAAGTTTCAACACAGAACCATATGGATAAAAACCAAAATCATGTATTTTCAAATAAATGGTAACTATTATTATACCATCAAGATCTCATGCTTGAAGATCTAAAGCTGGGCCTGATTTCTTATTTACAATAGACTGCATTCTTTGGATTATTTCACTTATTTTGAAGCGGCATCTGAATTTTATGTATCCAGAGAAGCACAGAGTCTTCCGTCTTGAAGACTTTTCCATGTCGGCAAACTTCCAGCCGTTACAAAGCACTGACATTGGAGATTTGTTGCAAAAATGCTAAATAGATTCTGTATCTGCTTACTGAAAACTTCATCATACCAGTGACTGGACACGTCTTTTAATCCGATTATGTGGAGCGTCTGTCGAACAAGTCCCTGTTACTATAAAAGTGATAAAATATCACAAGCCTTCAGAAGAATTCAACAGTGCTGTGGTATACGCTAGGTTTTGTGTAGTATATACTATAAAATATACAAAATTGGACAATGAGTATGTGTTAGAAGATGAATCATATGTGATAGAAGATGTTTAAATAAAAAAAAAATCATGGGTGTTGGAGAAATTTTATGAACTCTACTATATAACTACTATATCAGCTTCTGGTTCCTTCTTTTTAGATACCGAAGTCAAAGTCAGTATTGTTTTCAAAAAAAACAGCTGAATTTAGCTTTGAAAGTTCTCGAGTCTCATATTCTGCTGTAAACCGGTTTTCATTCTTCCTCTATAGTCTGAGAATTCATAATAACATGATGGAGCATCCTCCGTAATTCAGCCTAATAACACCGGCGGGATTTGTATCAACCGAGTAAGCTGAGGTCAATTATGGAGAGCTTACAGTGATCCGATGATTTTGCCTGAAGGGTTTTTTACGAAGGGTGTGGTAGTTAGGAGACGCTGGTTTGGCCCAGTTTCAGAGATTATATCATGGTAGCAGTGGTTTAACCCCTTAAACCTCCAGGATCTTAGTGTATCTCTATATACATCTCCTATTAGTTTCACTGTAATTACTGAATGATTCCTATCAAGTAATGACTAGCATGCTTTAAAATGGTATGGAATTAGAGCGATAAATAAAATGCTCAGTTATGATGTGGGGGGCATTTATTTATTTAGTTTTGCTCATATGGTTTGGTTCCACTTGTCCTAGTGGGAAGCACCACAGCAAAACAATAGAGTTCTCTTGACCGTGCCCTATGATGAAACATTTCTATCATGATGGACGTGGTCTCTTCCAGGATGACTCCACCCCATCCACAGGACACGAGGACTCATTAAATAGCTTGACGAGGATGAAAATGCTATCATCGTATGCTATGGCCTTCACACACACACACACACACACACACACACACACACACACACACACACACACACACACACTAGATCTCAACCCAGTAGAAGAGCAATGGGAGATTTTGAAGTGATGGTGTTAGACAGCGCTCTCCACCACCATCATCAAAACACTAACTGAGGGAAAATCTTCTGGAAGAATGGTGCTCATCATTCCGGTAAAGTTCCACAGACTTGTAGAATCCGTGCCAAGGAGCATTCTGCCAGGTTCTCCAGTTTCCTCCCACCTCACAAAAACATACCAGTACATGGATTGGCTATGATTAATTGCTCCTTGGTGTGTGTGAGTGTGTGTGCATGGTGCCCTGTGACGGATTGGTGCCCCGTTCCGGGTGTATCCCCGCCTCACACTCAGTGTTCCCGGATTAAACTCTGGATTCACCACCGACCAAATAGTTACTTAAGGTGAATGTATGAAATAAAAGCAATATAAAGACAACACTCAAATCTTTTTCATAGCACGTGAGCAGCATGTGAACTGGTAAAGAATTTTTGAAATGCAATCAGTATGGCATGCATTAGAAGCCTGGAATAACACCACAGGCTTGGATTGAAAAACAAACCAAAAAACCCCACTTATTCCTTCCCATGATGCAAAGTTCCACCAGCATCTGCATGATTTCATGTACCTTTGAAAGCGCAGCGTTGCTGCTCAAGGCGAGCCACATCTGCAAGCCATCGGACTCATTCGTCCACCAAAACATTAATCAGACGGAGAGTTCTCCCGCAGCTGTGCAGCACCAGTCCAAGGAAAACAGGCTCTCGTTGTCTTAGACTTAAAAATACACAAAGTCATACCACGTCTCTGGTAAAACATACCAGCTCTGCTCAAGATCTGAACACACGCAATCTTTCTTTTTTGGTAGCTTAATCAGAGTGGGGAGGAATATAATGTCGGCTCTAGCGCTGCCAAGAATTTGGTTTAGTCTTTAGCGCCAAAACTGCTGGTTTTCAAATAAATGGTAACTATTATTATACCATCAAGATCTCATGCTTGAAGATCTAAAGCTGGGCCTGATTTCTTATTTACAATAGACTGCATTCTTTGGATTATTTCACTTATTTTGAAGCGGCATCCGAATTTTATGTATCCAGAGAAGCACAGAGTCTTCCGTCTTGAAGACTTTTCCATGTCGGCAAACTTCCAGCCGTTACAAAGCACTGACATTGGAGATTTATTGCAAAAATGCTAAATAGATTCTGTATCTGCTTACTGAAAACTTCAGTAAGCAGGGGTTACTTTAAAATGAACATTTTTGATGTGTATTTATTCATTTTATTCTATTAATTTCAGTTAAAAAAAATTTCCACTGGTTCAAACTTAAATCTCATATGCTACTTTTTTTTCTTGCTGTGTGTAGAAAGCATTGAGAAATCACACCAAAATAATGACTTAGTGATACTTGTGACTCCTCTGGTAATTTCTAAAGCAGGTTTTCAAAAGTTCCTGCAGATGACCAAGTGCATGTCATATTCATAAAAATGTGATGAAAATAAATAGGCTAATTGTGGACTGTAATAAAGCCTATGCACCTGTTTGCAGGCCGGTGAGAAATGGAAAACCGTGGCATTACACCATGTGTCCCTGCAGGACATTCATGATACACACACTGCGGTGTTTCTGAACCTACACACAGCCGGTAGCACATTATTAAACTCGCTTACACTCTGTTCCTGAGATTATGAGTGTCTTGATCTTTTTTTCTACCAAAAAAAAAATGCTGCATTCCTGGTCTGGAAGTTCTGAGTCCTTCTCTCTCTATGTATATATATATATATATATATATATATATATATATATATATATATATATATATATATATATATATATATATATATATTTATTTATTTTTTTTTTTTTTTTGGACTAATGATATTGACCAGCAGGGGGCAAAAGAGAAAGAGACAGGTTAACACACTAAAAAGAGAAAGAATGGAGGGTTCCCAAACTTTCTGGAAAGACTCCAAGCCTTGACCATGCTACACTTTTTCAAATTCCAGATGTATAATAAAAGACTACTGTAACATTCGAACATTTTATTATATCAGTAACATACATATGTGTAACATAAGTGACTAAAAACCAAATGAATATTCCTTTCACTGACTCATCAGTCTAGTGAGAAGTGTTGTGTTGTTGTAGGAAAATAATCCACACAGGGGTGGTGTGATACGATGCAGCGCCAAGCAGAGTCTGGTTTATACTCGGTTTATGTTTACACAACGTGAGCGGCACTGTTCACACCCTCACTGTGTATTTTATGTACATCCAGAAGATTTAAAAGTGACATTCACTAGATGGCACGTCATAGCCAAAACATCTCTGTCTGGCAAATCGGGCTGTAAAATGTTTCGTGATTTCATGCACAGCTGATGAGCTCAGTCGCTCTTAAAACTTTACGCTGTCATCGTGATTGTTGTCATGTACCGCATCTCAAATTGTTAACTCTGACCTTACATTCAAAAGTATTCACTAATCTAGAAAATCCAGGAGACTGACGTGCAAAACAGAGCTCGCAGTTTGAAGGTTTGAAGGCGACATGAGAGATTTTTATAATTCCAAAAAAATAAATAGGAAAAATAGGAAAAATAGGAAAAGCAGTTAGCGTTAGTACTCAGTAATAATCTAGAATAGTATATAAGTATGTAAGACACTAGTTTGTTTAGCAGTAGTAGATGGACAGAGAAATTTGTGCATTTTTATAGCTGAACTGTGCTGGTGCAGCGTCATTATTGTGAAAACGACTAAATTTAAACACGGCTTGTCTGAATGTGACTCGCAGCACCATTTCAACACATTAGCACACAAACTCTGCACTCAATATTAATATTAATTTGTAAAATTATTTTTAAAAACAAATTATTATTGATATTTATAGAATTTATATTTGCATTAATAATTTATTATATTATATTAATTGTATTGTAATATAATATAATATAATATAATATAATATAATATAATATAATATAATATAATATTAAAATTTGTATTATTAATTATTAAAAAATTAAATGAAACAAAAGAGGAGATTGTGAGGAGACTTCTAGTTTGGTAACCCCTGAGTTAAGGGTTAATGTAGTGAAACAGAACTTATGGACTGTGCTATAACAGGAATAAAGAACTTCGGGACGTGCTGCTCAGGGTGGTAATGGTAACTCGTGGATTATTTTCCCATAACAGCACATCCTGAAGTGTTTTATTCTTTACATAATAATAATGATAATAATAATTAGACCATGCAACCTTGGATATTCTGTCCTGTTTATTCCTGTATTCTAAACCCGGTTCTTTGAGGGTTCTTTGGATAGGACGGCTTCTTCTCTGGAAGGAAAACCCATCAGAACGATGAACCAATGAAACATACAGAGTTCTAGATAAACCTTTTTTCCTTAAACATTCAGGTTCCTGTGAACCTCTTCTCTGGTTCTAAAGCGTTCTCCAGATTTTTTGGACTATTGACAGTGACCAGCAGGGGGCAAAAGAGAAAGGGAGAAATAGAGAGAGAGAGAGAGAGAGAGGGAGAGAGAGAGAGAGAGGGATGGAGGGGTTGAGGGTGGATGTAGTGAAACAGATCTGATGGACTGAGAGTGAGATAATGAACTTCACTCCATCCTGTCATCCTGTATTTATGTCCAAAGAAAAAAAACTGCAACCTTACATGAGTAATTTATTTAAACAGATGAAATAAAAGTCTCTCTCTCTCTCTCTCTCTCTCTCTCTCTGTGCGCGCTCTGGAAAGCTTTTTGGGGAAAAAGCGCGTCTCAAACGGTGTTTTAATCGATTTGGGGTTTTAACAGAGCTACATTTTTTTTTTCCTTTAATCAAAAAGACTGACTCGAGCTATAATTATAATCATCTGCCACACTTTTTCCTCTCTGGCCCTGAAACTCTCCATCCATTCTGCGGTTAATCGCCTGCGGCAACGCGGCATCCAAACTAATCATGGCGATTAAAATCGGCTTTGCTGCGGGAGAGGAGGAGGAGGAGGAGAAGGAAGAAGAAGAAGAGGAGGAGGAGGAGGGCAAATACGGGCAAGTCGTAGGCAGACAGGCACGCAGGGGAAAAACCAGCAGTGTCTTTAAGCCATTTAGCGCTCAGATATACAAAAGGAGGGGAAAAGGTCTGTTCTGCGTCCAGCGCTGATCGTCGCCAGGAGTCTTTTTTTTATCCTCTGGTATTTTTTCAGGCTGGACTGAGAGACATGAGCTAATTGTATCCTGCACTTTTTTTTTTTCTTTTTTTTTTTTTTTTTTTTTTTTTTTTTTAGCCTGGAGGGGTGTCGGAGCCCCGGAGCGACTCTCCCTCCGTATTAGTGCTCCGCGTTTCTCCGGCACGCTGCTGCATTTCTCACCGGCGCGGCGCGGGCAGCGGAGGCACCAGCGCGCAGGGCCGAGCACCAGCACAAACCGGGGAAAGAAACGGGTGCAAAAAGAAAAACTTTTTCTCCCCATGTTTCAGGTAAGGGGGGTATTTGTTTGCTTTCGCTTGGACGCAATGAAAGAATGGAAGCTTGAAGGCGCGGTCGCTTTTACGCATGTGCCGCGCACTGTACTTCTAACGCGACAAAAAAAAAAACATTTAACCACTTCCTGCTTCTCTGAACCGGATCTTTGCTTGCGACTTTTTTTTTTTTTTTTTTTATTAGGACTGGGAAATGAGAACGGTTAAACATTCACACTCGCACCCCGGGCACACAGGGTTCCCGTCGCGCCGTTTCCTAGGCTTCTTCAGACGCCGCGATTATTTGTTTAACAGCGAGGCTGCGTTCCAAACCACTTAGTCCCGTGCTAAGTAGTACACAAACGGAACAGCGTAGGGTCCTGTAATCACCATAGGTGGCGTAGAGACTTTACTGTGTAGCTTCTGGTGTTTGGAGACACTTTGGACCATGTGCCAGTCCGGAACCAGGCTCCGGTTCTCTCCGGACGCGCTGCGTAAAAGGCGCCATTGTGGAGCTCTTGGGCCCGGGGGCGCGCTCTTATTTTCCGCCGCTGTTCCTCCACTCAATCGCTGCTTTTGTGCTCGGAGAAACGGTGCTTTCTGTCTTCCTGATCTTAAACTGATCCGTGTACACACTTCCAATACAGTATATGATCAATCCTGACTGTGTTTGAGTGTGTGTGTGTGTGAGAGAGAAAGAGAGAGAGAGAGAGAGAGCGTGTGTGTGTGTGTGTGTGTGGGTTTGTGGTTTCCTAGATGAGCATGAGGAATGGAAATAAACAAATATGAGTAGTTATGGAAACTTTGACTATGAGAGAACTTTTACTGGCTCATACAGCACTTCCTTTCTGATTTCTTGCTTTCCTGTACACTCTAAAATCAAAGGTTCCTGTATAATCTTTCTCAGTCTTGTCTCAGTCTCCAATGTGCCCCCAGGGAACCTTACTGAAATACATATGGTTCACATAATGTCTCAAATCTTCTTTAGAACTAGTATTTCTAGTGAATGTCAGTACCGGTTCTGCTAGGGTTCTTACTGGTAATCTAATATCCGTTTAAGACCCAGTTATGCTTCAGCAAAGAAGATTTCTGTAGGTGTTCTCCAGATTTCTAGTTTTCCTATACACTCTAAAAACCAAGAGTTCCTGGAAGATCTTTAATGGGCTTTCCAGATTGTCTCTGGCAGAACCCTTCAAAGGAACCTTAGTGGAACATAAATAGGTCTTAAAAAGACACACATTTTCAACAAAACCCCAGTAGAATCAAGATTTACTAATTTCCAGCTCACACACTGAACGTCACTACTGGTTCTACTGGGATTCTTATTGGAAAATTAGCATTCTTTTTAGAACCAATTATGTTTCAGCAAGGTTCCTGGAAGATGATTAATGGGTTTTCCAGATTGTCTCACTGGTGGAACCCTTAAAACGTCCTCCAAGAACCTTACTGAGAAATAAATAGTTCTTAAAAGGACACTAATTTTTCAACAGAACCCCAGCAGAACCATGATTTCATCCTTGTAAGAGTACTTTATGTTTCAGCAGTGTTCCTGGAAGATCTTTTAGGTGTTCTCCAGATTTTTTCATTTATATTTCAGTGATGCTCCTGGAAGATCTTTTAGGGGTTCTTCAGATTTTTTCATTTATATTTCAGTGATGCTCCTGGAAGATCTTGTAGGGGTTCTTCAGATTTTTTCATTTATGTTTCATTTATATTTCAGTGATGTTCCTGGAAGATCTTTTAAAGGTTCTCCAGATTGTATTACTGGTGAAACCATTAAAAGTGCCTCCAGGAATGTCACTGAAACATAAATGCTGTTTAAAAGGACATTAATTTTCAGTAAAAGCCCAGTAGAACCAGCATATCTCTCATTTCCAGCACATATAGTGCCACTACTGGTTCTACTGGGGTTCTTATTGAAATGTTAAGTGTCTTTTTAAGACCCATTTATGCTTCAGCAAAGATCCTGGCAGATTTTTGTAGGCATTCTCCAGATTGTTTTCCTATACACTCTAAAATCAAAGGTTCTTGGAAGACCTTTAATGGGTTTTCCAGATTGTCTCCCTGACAGAACCCAAAAAAGTGCCACCAGAAATCTTATTGAAATGTAAATATTTCTTAAAAGAATTCAAATTCTCCCAGCAGAACCAGAATTTCCCTCATTTCCACCACATGGTGAATGTCAGCACTGGTTCTGTTGGGGTTGTGTTGAAAATTATTGCCTCCCGGAACCTTAATGACACACAAACACTTTTTTTTTTCTTTAAATGACTCTAATTTTCAATAAGAACCTCAAAAGGTTTTTAGTAGAAACTATATTCACTGTGTGTGCTGGAAACGAGGGAAATAATTTGACCTTATAGGTTCCCATTCCCTTCATTCGAGTTATTATTCTTTAAGGTCAAAGTCTATACATTAGCATTTTGTAAAGTGAACCCTATTTACTGTTTCTGATCATTGCCTCACAGGCTTTAACGTTATTAAATTCTGTAATATGACTCGCAGCCCGTAATGTTATTTAATTCCACTTTCCCCCCAGGCCTCTGAGTCAGTCATAACCTACAGACATACAGTCTTATGAGTGATTATTTTTGGGTGCTGCAGACTTGGAGCAGATTCACTGCAGACGTGTTGAGTGTAGATTTGGTGTCCTGTAGGTGCGATTTGCATTACACATAACATGATTACAGAGTCTATAGTGTTAAAGTGTCCCTGTGGTAGGCAATGCACTAGAGGGAGCTGTTGTCACCGGAGCGTGATACACCGATCCTAGTCCTGCTCCTGGAGCAGCACATTTTAGAGTTCTCTTGCTCCAATACAGAGAAAAGAAAAATATTAGAGAATTGGCATGTCCATTCCATAAAAAAAGAGTATATCTAGAACCCTATATGGTTCTTTGGTTTGTCCGTGAGGTGGAACACTGAGGGTTTTTCGTCCATCTTTCCAGAGATGATTCCACGTAGAACTCCTCCTGTCCAAACAACAATATTATCCATCCATCCATCCATCCATTCTCTCTACCACTTATCCTACACAGGGTCACGGGGTAACCTGGAGCTTATCCCAGGGGGCTCTGGGCACAAGGTGGGGGACACCCTGGATGGGGTGCCAACCCATGGCAGGGCACGATCACGCACACACCCATTCACACATTACAGACAGTTTGGAAATGCCAATCGGCCTACAGTGCATGTCTTTGGACTGGGGGAGGAAACTGGAGTACCCAGAGGAAACCCCTGAAGTATGGGGAGAACATGCAAACTGCATGCACACAGGTTGGGGAATCGAACCCCCAATCCTGGAGGTGTGAGGCAACAGTGCTAACCACTAAGCCACCAGTAGTAGTAGTAGTAGTAGTAGTAGTATGTAAGAACTAAAACACATAGAAACATGCTGTTATAGGAACATAATCAACAGCACAGTCATGTGATGCAGTTACTGTTACCAAACCAAAGCTGATTATTTTCCAATAACTTTCCAATAAGTGTTTTGCTCGTCTTGTGCCTTGTACAGCAATTTGCTGTATTAAAGAATGACACATTGTACTTTTTATCCATTTATAGTCACATTAATGTTGGGGACTGTCTGTGAAACAAGTTATCATTGTTATAGTAATCCCCTTTCCAGCCTCTCTTTGTTCTCTCTTGAAATTAATGACAAAAAAAAAACACAAACTCCTTCATCCTGAAGACATTCCCATGGTGGAAAACATGCGCTGACACTGGAGACTCCTTCCGTAAATGTTTCACAGAAAACTTCATGATTTCGAAAATGACATGTTTGTCTTTGTTTAAACACATCACCATGTTTTAATACATGTTAAAGACTAGGCTTAGATTATGTGGAGCATCCACTGTACAAGTCCTTCTGAATGAGTTTTGTATTAATTCAATTCGATTTTATTTATATAGCACTTTTAACGATGGACATTTGTCACAAAGCAGCTTTACGGAAATTACGGATATAAAATGTACATTTAGATTTATTAGAATAAACCTGTGATTTGCAGCTGGAACTATTGTCAGAGCTGCCGTAATAGAAAATGAATCAACGCCTTCTGACCAATCAGGATTGAGAAACCTTCCACAGTGCTGTGGTATAACAGAAGTGAATCTAGTTGATGATCATTTTTCTGTGTTCTGAGTGTTATGCACTAGACTTAATAAATTTTTAAATCTCTTTATTGCCCTGATTTAGAGGAGAAGAAATCCCCTGTGTGTGTAGTGTGTGTATTAACAATCAGGTGCTCAGTTACATTTCTGTTGATAACACTTCCATCGACTTTTTCTTGTTATTTTCCCTTGGGTGGATCTCTGTTGGAGCTCCTTTAATGCTTTATCAGCCTGAGCGAAGTTTGTTAGATGAGATTTTTAGAGCAACATCACTAGAACCCAGAAGGAACTGAAATCTGATATATTTTATTTGCTGTTTATGTTTGGGTGGTGTGTTTTTATTTTATTTTGTATTTTTTTTTTATTTATCTGTAGCCACTTACTGTGTCTGAGGCAACTTTTATTACTTCTTTGTGCGGTGATTTTGTAGTTAAGTCTAGTCAAGTAGATTTTTATTGCCGTCCCATTTATACACAGAAACACAGTAGGAGGAAGATCCACTTCTCTACGTGTTCTTCCCTTTGTGCTTCAAGTGGTCACTCATGTGATGTAAACGATGCACACGTTTAAGTGAAGTCAACAAGGGCACGTTGAAGATGACAATAAAACCGGGACAGGGTTTGCTGGCACGCAGCTGAAATACCCACAGTACATCAGCACAGGGTGATATGACCTAATTTAATATCGATATTATTATGAATGACGTCACATTTCAGTTTTGTGAGACATCAGTAGGGCTGGGTGATCTGATACGATGATATAATATTGATATCGTGATAAATTAGGTCACGGTATGCTTTTCTGAGATTTCGTGACATCTTTAATGTTTTTAAATGTAATTTTAAAAAAATAATTACAGATTGACTGGAAGCAGCTGATAACATGTACTTCATTTTTAAAAATTTGAAAATAAATTCTGTGTTAATTAGTTATTTATATTTATTTATATTTTTTAAAAATAAAAATAAATTATTATAAATGTTTATTTACACTATACTGTTTTATAATATAAAAATTTTGTTTTATTTTTATAATATTGTTTTATAATATATATAATTTTGTTTATTTATATATATATATATATATATATATATATATATATATATATATATATATATATATATATATATATATATATATATATATATGTGTGTGTGTGTGTGTGTGTATATATATATATATACATTATAGTTCCTCACAGTGGCAAATAAATGCTTAGACACAGAAAAGGAGAAGAAAACTACAAACCTGGAACATTTTCAAAGGTTCAGTACAAAATTTGAATGATTTTATTGTGTTATTATTTGTTTGTCTGGCTGTTTTATGTGTAACGTCATTGTTATTGATTTATTTAAAATATTTCTTTTAGATTGTTTTCTTGCTCGTATAATTTTATTCAGTGTAGAACATTTTGGTCAATGTGATTTATCTTAAATGCGTATTATAAATAAATCTTAAATGCTTACATCTAATCAGCTGCTTACCATGAAAGCTTGTAACTGTTGGTAACTTTGTAAAAGTGTATCATGTCAGTTTATCACAATATTGATATTATATGGTCATATTGCGCAGCTCTAGTAGTAAGATGAAGATCTTCAGCTCAGATGTGCGTACTTCAGCCAGGTTCTGGAGATGAACAGAGGCAGCTAAAAGCACCAGGCTGCACTTGTTGTTTAATTTTTGTTTTGATCTCTTTGTGTTTTCTACCAGATGATACTTTTGTCCAGCGCTGCTGGGTAATCTTTATACAGTGTCGGTTGTCAGACATCCTATATTTCCTGCAGTTTGATTGGATCGTATACAATACCTATCTCTGAGTCATCATTTCTCTGAGCCATTTTATTTATTTTGCAAAAGAAATGACTAATCTCATATTGTGAATATTCTTGGATGCACTTTGTTTTCATTTCATCTTCATTTTACTCGGCGTGTATTTACTCAAATGCCACATAAGTGGTTTTCTGAAAATGTAGATGATTTAAGGGTGTAAAACGTGAAATATGCCAGTATATGTGAAATGGACAGCGATATATTCACACATTTCTTACACAGGGACTCGTACAACAGATGCTCCACACTCTTAGAAAACGCTGACACTGGAGACTCCTTCCATAAAATATTAAATAAACGTTTCTTTACAGAAAACTTCACCATATCAGTGATTTATACATTTTTCTTCATCAAATAACAGCTTGTTTTGAAATCTGGTTATTATTACATTTAGATTATGTGGAGCGTCTGTTGTACGAGTCCCTGCGTCAGTTGTTATTGTAGAAATAAGCGAATATATTGCTGTGCATTTACCATATACTGGCATCAATGCACAATCATAAGCAAATGCTTTATTTATACTAGGGGTGAAATGATTGGATTATTTCAATCGATGCTCGATGTAAAAGCCATGTATTTAAATGAATGTAATTATTTTTTTGATTAGTATTGCTTAGAAATGATTACAAATTGATTATTATTGAAAAAGGACAGACAACTGGTGTGTAAAAAAAAAATTATATTTTTTAAGGGATGTGTAAATAGGCTAGCAAGGTGATTTGCCTGTAACTCTGATATTAAATTCTCTACACTTCATCCGCATTTAAAAATGAACAAAACTATTAAACTGAGGCTTTAAACTGACTCGTAGCGAGTCGTAGCAGATTCAGTGTTGTTATCAAATATTGAATGGTTCCCTTATGAATCAGTATTGTACTGTGTGGAAGCCTGAGGTTTACATCCCAGTTTAATTTTTAAATATTGGTCAAAATGGTCAAAAAAACGGCCAATTTCAAAAGTTGCATATATTCAAAAAGTATATACTGCAATATGTTTCCATGTATTTATGTAATTTTTATATATAATATATATTTTTCCATATGGTATCTTCTGGTAATGATGGCTGTTATAGTATTGACCATGGCATTATTCTAATTTTACTGCGCTACCTATGGTGTATTAACTATTCCTATTATAGCTACCCAATGTTACAAACTATTCTGTCTGGATTGTGTAACTGTGGTCTTCAGAAAGACCAGAGCCTTGCTTATTTATGACCTGACTTTAAAAAGTAGGCATTATACATCATATCGTTTGTGCACAATAACGCCCCGTCAAACATTTCCCCAAATCCGTTCATATTTTCCTCAGTTTCGTTTGTGTGTGCTATGTTAAGCTCAGATTCATCAAATTCCCTGGTGCAGTGGGTAGTGTTGCTGCGTCCTCATGGGGACCTCCAGAGTCTCCAGATCAATCCTGAGCCCGCATCACTATCTGTACGAGTTTCGCATGTTCTCTTGTGTCCGTGTGGGGTTTCTTCTGGGTTCTCCAGTTTCCTTCCACTGTCCAAAAAATACCCACAGATAGATTAGCTACTCTGAATTGCCCCTAGGTGTGGATGAGTATGAAAGTGTGTATACATTATGGCTTGTGATGGACTGGTGTCCCATCCAAGGTGTATTCCCGGTTCAGTAAAACAATTAGTGAAGATGAATAAATGAATCAAACTTCCTAGTTTTTTTCTTAATATATAGAGACACATGGAAATTTGATAGTGTAGGAAGTAAGACACCGTAGTCCTGGTGTGTGGAAACTCTTCCTCTCTCATTTTTACATGTACAGATACAGCGAAGCTCCCTGTTGTTCCACACTCACTAACTTGAAGTGACAGGGTTCCCTGCCTCACTCTCTAACTCTCTCTCTCACTCACACACACACACAGACGCACACACACACACAGTAGGAGTGCAGGATGTAAGTGAAATAGTGAAGAAACGCATTATGTGTGTTGTGAGTGTGATCCCATTCCTTGTTCCTGCAGCTTAACTCAGGTCTGTGTTTTGAAGAGCAGCAGTGTGTCCCCCCTGAGGCATCCCTGGCAAACTCTCCTGATCTCTCTCTCTCTCTCTCTCTCTCTCTCTTGCACACACACACACACACACACTGCATTTCTTAAGCGACGAATGGCTTCTGATGGAGCTCTCTCTTATCAGCAGCAGCACAAATGCAATGCAAATGGAGCCGTGCTCGCCGAAAGGCCTTCTCTCTGAGGCAGGCTTAATTGGTAAAGAGGGAGGAATGAAGGTGTGAAAACTACACCAACCACGCGATCAAAATACGGATGGTTTTAAAAAGCTCTGATTTTTTTTTTCTTTCTTTCTTTTTGTAATAATTATAATGAGAGCAGCCGTACTATAATTTTCCATTTCATTGGTGAAGAGAGAGCGTTTGTGACCTGCAAAGTGTTTTTATTCATGGTGTCGCTAATGTAGCTGCGTATTTAGAAGTGGGTCAGGGACACCTCACACATGGAGGCTGACTTTCTCAGCATCTGCTCTAATTAACATTACAGAACTCATGGTAAGAGTTTTTGTTTCTTCAGTTTTACACAGGATAATGTGCATAGCAAGTAATAGAACTCGGTTACACTGAAACCAAAGGACCATGGCAAATCACAGGGTTATATTAATCTGTTTATTCTAATACATTATTGTTTCTATAATAACAACATAAAAATGGACTGGTATGGTGGACGCTCTACATAATTTAAGACGTATAGTAAACAGATTTTAAAAATGAGTTGGTAAACAACATTGTTGATACGGTGACATTTTCTGTAAGGAGATATTTATATAACATTTATGGAAGGAGTCTCCAGTGCCAGTGCTTTTTGACAGTAAGTTTTCCGCTATGAGAAAGTCTTCTTCAAGACAGAGATTTCTCTTTTTTTTTTTTTTTTTTTTTTTTGGGTTTCTCAGTATCATACTAAGCTGTTGTTTTTTATCTTACTATATTCAATAGATGGAAATAAAGAGAGGCTAGTGAGGGAACTAAGTGAGAACGGATGGGATGTTCCACAACATTAAACGTAACTATAAAGGATAAAAAAAAAAAACGTCATTCTTTTCGAAATACAATTTGCTAGCAATGGCAAAATTGTTGTTGTATAAGAGAGATAAAACACTTGGAGAGTGCTGCTATATATATATATATATATATCCTTCATTAAGCTACATACATTTAAATTCAATTAAACTCTATTGTTGTATATACAACAGTGATTCTGGTTGTCCAAGATGGCCGTCTCCATAACGTTACAGCGTTCACCTAGAAGATGAAGCTTTGATGACAGTTAGTCACACTGTGTCCTAAACCACATCAGAAAGTCCGCGAGGATGCAGGCTGAGGCAGAAATGTACAGAAAATATGTTGCTTGACATTCCTGCTTGATTTGTTGCTTGCTTACTTGCTCCAGTGTCAAATGAAAAATAAAAAAAGACACCAGAAGACACCAAACATGATTTACCTAAGTGTCTACGTTTAGGAAGTGGAAAGTTGTGTCCATTTTTTTTTTATCCACAGTGCCATCCCTTAATATTCCTTTATATTATGCTGTTCTGACCTGATAGCTGACGTTCTGTAAGAAAATCTATAAATAATTTCAGTTCACTACTGAAACAAATCTGTCAGTGTCTCTCCAAACATATCACTAATTTGTTGTTTTGTCATTCAAAAGGATAATCGCTCCAGCATGTCCAGGCCGATGATCACCAGGTCTCCAGCGTCTCCTCTCAGTAATCAGGGCATCCCGACGCCAGCGCAGCTCACCAAGTCCAATGCGCCTGTGCACATCGACGTGGGCGGCCACATGTACACCAGCAGCCTCGCCACACTCACCAAGTACCCCGAGTCCAGGTGAGGCTCGAGAGTCTTTCAATAGTAGTGTCTAGCTTTTACATTAGAATGTTAATGGCCAGCGTGGTAGGTAGCGTTGCCGTCTCTAACAACTCCTTGAGCTCGGGTTACTGTCTGTTTGGAGTTTCACAAGTTCTTCCTGTATCTATGTGGGTTTCCTCCAGGTTCTCCAGTTTCCTCCTACCTCCAAAAACATTCTTGGAATTGGATTCGCTATGCTAAATTATCCATAGGTGTGAATGTGTGTCTACATGGTGCCCTGTGATAGACTGGAATTCCATCCAGGGTGTATTCCCAACTCACACCATGTTCCCGGGAGCATGGTGGTTCCGGATCCACCATGACTCATGACACCACAGTCTGGTGTTAACCAACCTTGAATTAGGGCTTCACTGTTTACTGTACATTAATCGTGATCTCAGTTAACTTTGCTACATCTAACTAAATATTGGCTTTTATTTACTTTATTTATTTCTTGAAAATCACAAGCTTCTCATCCACGTTTTAACCTTCTCTCCTCTAATTCCGTAATGTAATAAACATACATTAACAGTATGAAAGGACACTAGTGAATGATAAAGGGGTGAAGATCATCTTTGGAAAGTGGGATGACTCGCATATGAAATGGATGTGTCAGCATGACGTCATCTCGCTGTAACGCCGCGTCAAAGCGCATTCATCAGAGACCGACGCCGCTCACTCACTCACACGTGCGGCCTGGACTCTCGCTGCCCAACGTCGTTTCATTGAAGGTGGCCTGTGAAAACAGTTCATCAATCATATTTTAAAGCATTGTTGCATTTAATCCAAAAGCTAAACATTATTACTGCTGTAAAAACATGAACTACGGAAACTGGTAACACGCCTAAATGCCAGTAAGACCATAAGGCAGTATAGTAGTCTTTTGTAAATTGCTTCCACTCCATCCAAAATCATCAACTGAGGTTTTTTGGTATGCCTGTTAGTTTTTGCTGGAAACATTTTAGCCCACAGAAAACATTTCTACACAAACAAAAAGGAGCTTGTGTGCATCCGTAGCAGGCCGCAGGATACGAGATCCATCTGGAGGCTGGGAGCCGGAGCGCTCAGGCCAGACCGCAAGCCCAGCGCTGAGGCCAGGGGCCACTTCCTCAACCAGATGGCCCTTGTACCCCCTTCACGCTGAGGATCTACCATTTTAATCAGATTTTTTTTCTGTAACTACTACTTTTGGGATATATTTGTGCTTAGCTGTTTACATTAGAAGGAAATGTCATTTCTCTAGGACCATGGTGCAACACACAATACAGTAATACAGTACACAAGACTACATAAAGTGCAAATACACAAGAGTGTGAGATGAGTGCAGGACAATAAGTACACAGAACAATAAATACACAGTACAGTGAACACACAGGACAATAGAAACACAACAATCTGTGATGATAAAATTAAAGTAGAGTCTATAACAAGGCTATGTTAACAATATTTCTGTCACTCCAATGGATTCATTACGATATGCTCCCTAAACTCGACAAGGATGGAATCTGATCCATTCGGTGTAAATGTTATTATGTTATTAAAACAAAAAAGAGCTTGTGAATCCAGATAAATGCCATGGATACCAGAGGGTGTGCTTTTATAGGAAAATAATCAACAACAGGGTGTCACAGGAATCACAAAGTGTGTTACTGTTACCACCCCAATGTTAATTACTTTCCTATAATAGCATGTCTCGAAGTCTTTTATTCCTCTTATACCACAGCAATGTGCCAACAATTACAATTTTTTTTCATTAAATAAAGAACAACACATCTTATTTTTATCCATTTATAGTTACATTCAGTGTTGTGGAGAAAAAAACACAAACCTCAAAGATTTTCCCGTGGTGGAAAAGGAACAGCTGGGTGAACTCCGCAAACAAACACGCTAATGACCAAATCTGTGATTGGTCTTTAGAAACAAGGCATGGCCAAGCCTGTTCACTCCACGTATCAAATAGGTTTCACTAAACTTGCCATCTTCGACCCTTGATTTATTTAATAGTCCCACATACCACTTTTATCTTATTTCCTTTTCTTGTTGTAAATGTGGAACAAATAAGCAGCTCTTCCTCATCCTCGCGTTTTAGCATTAGTTTAAGTACTCCTGCATTGCCGTAGTTGATGCTGTCGGCACTTTGCAGTGAGCAGTCTTCTTCCTGTAGACATGAAATTTCAATAGTGCCACCTGCAGTACTGGAGCACTTGTACATTTGGCCAATACCAAACTGGCAGAGAAAATGCACATCACAAACATCTTCATGGAACCCTCGTTGATGCCTTCACGCTCAGCTTTCATTCTGGGCATTGAGCAACAGGTCATGAACCTCAACCAGTCTGTTCTGGGGAAAAAAAAAACATTTATTCATTCGTAACAGCTTAACCTTGTCTTAACCCTGGTTTCTGTCAATCCAGATCCTATCCCAGGAACACTGGGGGTAGGTAGATGGATAGATGGATAGATCAGAAGGATTTAGAAACTCAATCAGACCAAGGGGCAAGTTAGAGTCACCAATCCACCTACCGGCAGGTTTTTGGAAGGAAATCTATGCTGACAAGCGGAGAACATGCAAAACTCCGCACACAGACAGTAACCCAAGCTCAGGGTTGAACCAGTGACCATGGAGCTGTGAGATGGCCACTCTAACCGCTACACCAACCAAAAATCATACAAAATACCACATATCTACTTGAATGGGTGCATTTATTAGTGACATTTGCTGTTCAAGGCCCTTATCAGCCCTGAGTCTGATACTCTTTATTGCAATGGTGTATCTCTTAAAAATAAAAGCAGTAAGAAAATGGAATGTAAATGTGTGCTGATCATTATAGTAGCAATTTCTTTTTAACCATCTCTCTCTCTCTCTCTCTCTCTCTCTCTCTCGGAGCAGAATTGGCCGTCTTTTTGATGGCACGGAGCCCATTGTTCTGGACAGCCTGAAGCAGCACTACTTCATCGACAGGGACGGTCACATGTTCCGCTACATCCTCAACTTCCTCAGGACGTCCAAGCTCCTCATCCCTGACGACTTCAAAGTGAGCGAGAGAGAGAATGAGAGAGAGAGAATGAGATCTGGGGTCAATGATGTGTCCCCATCGTATATATTATCTAAAGCTTTTCTTCCACTGATGGATTGAAGCCATTATGATGGCAGCTGATGTCAAACATTACAATCTATTGAGCAGAATGCACAGATGGCGAGAACAAGCATTCGTGACACAGAATTTGCTGAACAGAACATAGTCATTGAGACAATACATATGCACAACACCATGTATAGTAAACACTAAGTGCTCTGTAATCAGACGTGCACATTTCAGCCTTTGTTCTCACCATAAAACGCATTTGCATTCCAGTGGCCTGCTCTTGTGTGTCATTTGGCCCTTAATTACAAATTTGCCTTGGGAGAAAACAAATAATCCCATTATCTGATGGTCTGTCCATGGGGAAACTATGTCAGCTAAAATAAGCAAAGACTCCAGAGTGGCTCAGGTTCACAGAAAGGCTACATTTATTCAGAGATTCTTGGAGAGTTCATGGCTATTCGGTTGTTGTATAATCGCCTCACAATTACCCCATTAGTGGTTTTCATGTCTTGTTTTCATATGTATTAGGCATGTTGCATTTCCTGCGAGTGATTCACTATTGCTGATTATACCCCAGCGCTGTTAAATTCTCCAATCTGATTGGTTAGTAGTTCCAGCTGCAAAGCAAATCACGGGTTTATATTAACGCAATTGTTCTAACGTTATCGTTTCTATAGTAACACCTATTGGACTTTCTACAGCAGACGCCTCACATACTCTTATAAAAATTATTAAAAAAATATTAAAAACCTGTTGTTTAACCAAGAAAAACATGTATAATAGTTATATAGATATGGAGAAGTTTTCTATGAGGAGATTTTTGGAAGGAGTCTCCAGTGTCAGAGCTTTGTAAGAGTCAGAGGTAACACTATTACTTTAAATCCTCAGGACAGGAATTTGCATTCTTGGTAAGAAACTGCATGTTTTATCTTATTTACATCAAGAGAGAGGGGGAAAAGGAGAACCTGGTGAGGGAATGATTGTTTGTAGCTGCTATAACGTAAGTGATACTGGGAACTAATTTATTTCACAGATGTTTTATAACATTAACATTAAATGTAACTAGAAATAGAATTTAGAAGGACAGAGTAAAAATTAACCTCTTGAGGTTAAACAAAATGGCTTCCTTCCAGTAGGGTTCCCCCTCCTAAAACATCTATTTGTTGTAGCATCATCGTTGATGTGTTTAGTTACCATAGAAACTGTTGATAATTTGGCTGTGACTGACGTCTTCTGAATTAGCAGACGAGCTGCATGGAATGTCCTTGAGACGTACATTGAGCTGACATTAGCTGGATGTGTGTGCTACCCAAGACATCTTGTACATGAGTCTCGTACAGTCCTCTTTTGTTCACTTATCTAAGATGTTATCCATCCATGATTCATTGTTGGATTGTCCATGCAGGACTTCAGTCTGCTGTATGAGGAGGCGCGGTATTTCCAGCTGCAGCCGATGCTGGTAGAACTGGAGCGCTGGCGTCACGAGCGTGAGCTCAACCGAATCTCATGTCCATGCGAGTGTGTGGTGGTGCGCGTGGCACCTGACCTGGGGGAGCGCATCACGCTGAGCGGAGACAAGGCCCTCATCGAGGACATCTTCCCAGAGATCGGAGACGTCATGTGCAACTCGGTGAACGCCGGCTGGAACCACGACTCCACGCACGTCATCCGCTTCCCTCTAAACGGCTACTGCCATCTCAACTCTGTTCAGGTAAAGGCGTGGTCTAGATCACTAACTAAACATTTAATCATGGTCCAGCTGTATTATCCAATCAGGAGACTTTTCTGCAATGAGATGGTCCTTTCTGTCTCTCAGTTATTTTTGGATAACTCGTTCATGGGTCGGCTATAAATGAATTGGAAGCAAAGCCGTAGCTTGATGAAGTAGAGGCAAGATGGAAGGTTTGGCAAGATGGCTGACCTTTGATCGAAACTTCTACTTCCATTGTTGTTGAAAATGTCTTTCTGCTAAAAATATTTGCAGTGTGAGGAAATTAGGAGTGTAGTGAAGAAGAAAGTATTCAGAAAAGAATATGGCTAAGCAGCTAAGGGCTTGAAACTGTTGCTAGCTACATGACTTCAAGGCTAGTTAGCTAAAACACTTGTATATCCTTCATTATTTAACCAAGATTGTTGATTGCTTAGATGTAGCTTATGAAAGTGCTGTTGTGAATGCAGATTTTCAATCCGTTTGTTCAACTCAAGTTTGTTCAAGTTTGTCAAAAAAAAAGATTTTGCTAGGGGTTTTTTTTTGTGCAGTTACTTTCTCATAGTATTAGGTTCACTAGTTTTGCAGTAGTCTAGTCTATGCAGATCTCAAAATGTACTAAAGTGTTGCAGTTACTGTTACCACTACAACGTTGATTCTTTTAAGTTGTTTTTTGTTTTAAAAATACTGCCTTCATCTGTATCCAAGGGAGTGAGATGTGAAATTAAGAGTAGCAGCACATAACGACATGCATGCACACACACACACACACACACACACAATTGCTGGTAGGTAGTCCTCAGGCACAGCCCATAATCCTGTTTGGTTATTAAAGTGAGCCCGCAGTGGATGCTGTATCTGGGCCTAATGGAGCCAGGATGTGTGTGTGTGTGTGTCTGGAGGGTGATGCAGAGGAGCGAGACCTTTGTAGTTTTGGCAGGGGGGTTGCAGGCAGCCTGGAGCGACTGGAGGTTTGGGGGGTTGGAGGTTCAGGCTCTGAGATTTTGTGCTTCCATGCTGCACAGGCTCTACTCCCTAAGGCCTTTTGATGGAATGTGATGATTGTGGACCCACAAGGACATACACGACACATAAAGACACACACACACTCATACAAAAGCACACACTCAGTCTGTTTTAATACATACTTTCTTTTCTTTTTTAATAATTTGAAGGGAAGATATAGATTTGCTACAATTTTCATTAAATTAATCATTAAATATCATTAACCAATCATCATAGCCTAACCTAGCCCAGTATCTGACGTCTATATGTCATTCTGAATGGTTACACTTTATATTAAAGGGGTTGTTTGAAAGTTTAGAGCCTTCTGCTGCATACAAGGAAAAGTGCAATGATGCCTTTAACACACCCTAGCTATGTTCAACCTGCATATGCTTTGCGAGTTTTCTTTAAAGGAAAAGCAGCAGAGCTGTGCAGCTATGTCCCGGATGGGGGCGGAGCTAATTTCCAAGCAGGAAAAATACAACAGATGCTTGAAATTAAGAAACTTGAAAAAGATGCATTGCATTGCAATACTTTTCTTAGTAGACATGTTTAGTTTGTGAATGATTCTTTTTTTTTTTTTTTAAATAAACAGATCAGCATCAGTCATTACTTTATGAGTCATTACTTTTGTGCTGCAAATGAGCTTCAGAACCATGAACCAAAAGCATGAAGCAAAAGCACTATTTTCCATAGTCAGTGAGTCAAATGTGTCCCATTTGAGCTCTTTTGGTGAGAGCTGGAGATTTCCATTGTTTGTGTTTCACAATAATAGTCTGTATTCATCTCTAGTATCTTTTAATTACGTACTGTATATGATTATCTAAAGGTGATTGGATGTGTTGGATGCGTCAGAGTTCTTCTGCAGATCTTCCACCATGTGGTATCCTAACAGATGAATCATTGGAAAAAGTAGTCAGAGTATAAAGTGTATTTTAAATATATATTCTAGAAAATATGTTCTGAATGCCTCACTCTTTTAAAAAGTCCAATATATTTGATCTTCGACAAGTTTTAGAAATATGTTAATATGATAACTGTGTCAGTGTCCATGTAAAGGTGTGTGTCTTTCTCCCTGTCTGACTATGTTATGCGTTTGCGTTCGGTTGCAGGTCCTGGAGCGACTACAGCAGCGCGGCTTCGAGATCGTGGGCTCTTGCGGCGGCGGCGTCGACTCGTCTCAGTTCAGCGAGTACGTCCTGCGGCGAGAGCTCCGGAGATCTCAGCGAGGACTCCAGACTAACAGGATAAAACAGGAGCAGCTGGACTAGAACCCAACTCTAGAACCGCCTCACAGACTTCCAAAAAAGATAGAAAGAAAGAAAGAAGGAAAGAAAGGCCACACACGGGCCATGAAGAGAGCAGACATTTCAGCAGTTGCCGAGCTCTTTGGGACACTTGAAATGATTTTTTTTTTAAGGAAACTTGAGGAAGAAAGCATTTTTTGGTGAGGATTTGTTATATATGATCTGTGATGACCTTTGGGAAGATCAGGACTGTCCAGATGAGGACCTTGTTGAAAACGTTGTCCCTTTCCATACATTAAATTTCAACGCAAACGTTAAGACATCATGTTCTGTTTGCAGTGCTATATACAGTATATATAAAAATATGCATATATTTTGCTATTTCATATAATTGACCCATGGATGTTGTTTCCTAATAATGTCATGAATAGGTTTATTACAGATCTCAACACATTGGGATGTGTTTTTTTTTGTTGTTTGTTTCATATTATAATGTACAAGCAAAGATTGTGTACTTTTGTTCATCTAAACTTCCTGATCATTTTCTGAAGTTGGTCATTGAAGATTGTCTTGTGATACATTTTACATATGTATTTACTTTTACTCAATATGATTATAAGATTAACATGAAATGTATCAAAAATTCCAATTTTAAATGAGATAAAATGCCACTTATTTACTCTTAATTTATGATCGGATATGATGTTTATCAGCTATTTTCATTTGTAAGTATGTTTTTTTTTTTTCCTCTTTGGCCTCAAACCTCTTTTTGACTGAATTTGTAATTACATTAAATACAGGTTCCTTCTGAAAGCTGTCAAAACTGAGCAAGTCATTTTGGCATCACGCCACCTCGTACTCGCGCATCAGTCTTACACTTCTTGTACTATGTACAGGGAAAGAATTCGTAATATTTGGTAAATATTGAAGCTTGAAAAGCAGACAATTAGTTGTTATTGTTGACGGCAAATTCTTAAAAGAGTGTCTTTCGATGTTTTTCTGAACGGTTCCTGATTCTTAGTTTATTCTACTTAACAGCAACATTTTCATTTGATTGACACATTAGCTTGTCCATAAGCTCTGTCTATCTATCTCCATCATTCATTCTTCTTCAATAACCTCTTTATAGCTCCTGAGTCTCTGGTTTGAGCCTGAGCTCGGGTTGCTGTGTGGAGTTTCACAAGTTCTAATCATGTTCCTGTTGGGAAGTGGTAGCTCAGTGGTTAAGACATTGGACTACTGCTCAGAAGATAATGAGTTAAAATCCTAGCAATGCCAAGCTGCCACTGCTGCGTCCTTGTGCAAGGGCCCTTAACCCTCAACCACTCACTTGTCTAAATGAGGCAAATGTGAGCAGCTCTGGATAAGGACGTCTGCCAAATGTGTAAATGCTCCTCCTACAACCCAATGTAGGTGGATTGCCTAGGTGTGAATGTATGTGCATGATGTGCAACAACATACTGGTGTTCCATCCAGGTTGTATTCCTGCCTCACAGCCAGTGTTCACTCAAAGATAAGATCCAACATGACCCTCACCAGGATAATGTGCTTACAGAAAATTAATGAATAAAGCTTTTTAATTTGCAAAATATAATTTGATAGAAGCACATTACTTCTTGAGAAAACATTAAATACAAACAGTTACAAACTGTTCATTGACCTTCGGACATTTTTTTGTTACATCCCCTCTACCAGCGTCTCCTGGTGTGCCAGTGACGTATTAAGCTCTATTTCAAAGTGCCCTTGCCCCGAGCACTGATTCCTCACAGCAGCCACCATTTCTGCACAAGCTTCAGGCTCAGCCGATGGAGTCTCACCGGTCCATTAGCAGAACTTTTATTTCTGGAGCTGGTCTGTAGAGAGAGGTCTGACGACGGTGTCCCACCAGGATGTAGGACACATGGGGTAAGAGATTATTCTGGTTCATTTCACATAAACAACAAGATATTATTTACTAGGTGGTGGTACAAAAAAGTGGTATAGTGTTCCAGCAAAAGACTTTGTAAAACCCTTATAATACTGCAGAACAGTAATGTGGTCTAATCGACTTCCCCTCCGACATTTTCCCTCAAGGGAATACCTGTCTTCATCTCAGGAGCCATTTCAATAGTTTATTAGCTCAAGTGAAATTTCTTATCCTTTGGAAGTCTGGGGGATCAAGTCGATATGACTGTAGCAGAACTTACCCAGAAGGCACTGAGATTTGATCCTGATCCTTTTAAAAAACAAGGTCAGATATAACAGGAAATGTCAGTAGTAGCACTCCAATATGAACTCCAGATTTTTGTAATATCCAAACTGGGCTTGATGTAGCTAAATCTGGCTACCTAGTTAGCAAGCAAGTTATTGATAACGTTACTGTACTGTATACTTTGGCAGAACTTACTCAGAAGCCTTTGTGGTTTAAACCAGGGGCCTCATTTATAAAACATTCATACGAACAAATTTGATCCTTCTCACAGTACACTGGCATACGTGGAAATCAACTTAAAGGACATTCCCAATCAGTATAAATGAATTATTTTATCGCTGCAATTCTATTATAAGATTACTCAGGACACTGTTGGGTTTCTGTGTGTAGAGTATTGTGACTCTATATTTAGCTGCTGGTGAGCAAGGCAATGGGAAATGGGAGGGGTGTGAGCACCATGCTGGGCAAACAATTCACACCTCTCCACAATAACATTGGTACAGCAAAGTATAAAGTTATTAAACCTAGTAGACTAGGTAAAAAAAACGAAAAACCTATAAAAAAAAATTGTAAATTCTTAAAGCCCTGAGTGTCCACTTTCCTATGAGGCATTAATCATTCACAAAAGAATTCAATGCTGAACCTGGGTAACCCCAAAACAGGCAGAATTTCCATTTCTTGGCCTCTGGTAAAAAATAGTTAAAATGGTCCTATGTAAAAATTCATGAAAATTTGACATGAAAATAAAATAAAATACCAATCTTCCAATTTCCATACATTTTTTTTTTGCTATTGACACCTCTGTTAAAACAACAGCAATTTCAGACTCACTGAAATTTCTTTCTTTCTTGCCATCTGAGTCATTTTTATGTGTGCAAGTCGCTGGAAATAGTGATATGTTAGATATTTAATGGGCAGAGCAGAGAATGGTTCATATGTGGTCAATTCCAGGAAAATGTTTAATTTATAAAGTTGCAGGATTACAGTATATTCAACCATACAGCCATTTTTATATGTTATTTGTAAGCAAATGCTGAAAATTTTCTTAAGAACAAATTTAGAAAATATGTTTTATAAATTAGATCTTAGATCCTTTTACTAGTTAGCAAGTAAGCTAGATTGCACGCTGGCTAGTTGGTAAGCTAACATAAGTCTATAAAGAGTTTAAATCCCAAAGGAAATAACTTAAAATGAATTGTTGTAGCAGCTTAGTTTCCATAAAACTTGACCTTACTAGCCTATTGAACCTACTCATCCACCGGGCAATTAATCGTCTCTCCCAGCCATTGGTAGCATTAGTAAAAGATAATGAGGTCATGTTTAAGAAATATAATTTAAGAACATTTTTCTTTAATAACATATAAAATAGAAGCAATATTTGGCTGTAGATTTTTACCGAATGGACTCTCTTCATGTGTTTAACAAATGTTAGCCTACACTAGCTGTTCTGTCATTGTTGACGCTGAATAGTAAAGTTTTTTTCAGTCCATTCTGCTCATGTTTAATAGCAGACTGATCGAAGAACACATTGTTCCTGTACACAGTGATGAACGAGGAGGACTGATACACGCAAGCCCTGTCAGATGCTTTCAGATGTCTAACTCCAGCATGGTGATCCAGAGCAAACAGCGCCTGAAGGCTTCACGTCTGGCAGGATCGCCTCTGTCTCACACCTACTTGACATTAGTTCCAATTTGTCTCTGTTTCAGCTCGTATCTTGATTTCACTGAGAAGAAAACAGGAGCTGCTGCAGATGGACGGAGCTGGGACACAATTCACGCAGCTTTTTTTCAGGTGATTTTTGACTACATTCAAACAAAGCAGAATCTGATGTTTATCTTCAGCATTGGATGCATTAAGTTTTATTTCAAGACTTGACATTGGATAAAAAATACAACGGCTTTCAACTTGAGCTACTTTTGTTGAAGAATATGTACCACATTTTCTGGACTAGAAGGCTATAGTGTATTGAGACTATATTTTACATGCAATTTTAACTCATTTTTCCTCAATTTTAACTCAAATTAGTTTAGCAAGTGTTTATGTGTAATTCTTTTTTTCAGAGCCAAATGTCTAAGCTTTTTGTCTAAGCCACATCACAGTTGATAACTGCACATCAGCAAATATAAATCAGGGCCTAGCTTTAATAACTAGAGCCACTGCTGGGCCCTTAAACAAGACCCTTACTGCTCTTTTCCTCGGGATGGTGTGGCACAGCTTGGGTCAAATTACCTATAATTGCCCACATTGTCAGTTGAGGTTTTTTTTTTTTTAGCTAAAGCAAGGTTCGACTTTTAAAAAACTCTGCTAAATAACATTCAGAGCCATTTCATGAGCCAACCAGCTCATGAAAACTTTAGTCTTGACTGAAGCACTGTCCTCCTCTTGATTTTCTGCCTATAAAGCCTGACTTCAGTCTCCAGAAGTATACTGCATGCCTAATTTTTATTAGTAGTAATAATAAATGTAAACTAGGTAGCTAGCTAAGCTAGCTAGTTTGCTGGTTCAGTAGAAAATAGATTCTTTTGATTTTTGTATTCTAAGAACAGCTTTTTTTGAACACAGCCTTGGATGTTTTTTGTTTTTCGCACCATTCGGTGACTCTAAAGTCTGTTGTGTGTGAAAATCCAAGGAGATTCTGAAATACTCAAACCAGCTCATCTGGCACCAACAACGAGAGCATGGTCAAAGTCACCGAGATCAGTGACATTTTCCCCCCCAGATTTTCCCTGATGCTTGATATGAACATTACCTGAAGTTCTTGACCTGTAGCTCTATGATGCTATGCATTGCGCTGCTGCCATGCGATTAGCAGGAGTACAGGTGTTCCTATTAAAGTGACCAGTGAGTGTATATTGATTTTTTTTCTCTAAGTCGACCGAGTTTAGGATTCTAATGCACTCACATTGTAGTTATTTCCCCATAAATATGTACTAAAACAATATAATTGTTATTTTTTCTGTATCAATGAAACCTTTAAAAGGGTTTTTTTATGACAGCCAAAAGTTTTCTCACTCAACCTGTTGTTAAAATTTACCAGTTGGTGTTGGTGATACACACACTGTGTACAGCTCACTCACTGATTGCATATTAAAAACAAGTTCTTGCATAGCCAGTGAAATTTCTTTATATGTATGTGTGTGTGTGTGTGTGTGTGTGTGAACTGGTAGAACATGGCTAATTGGACATTTTTGCTAAGCACTGTCATTTGGTAAAATGTGAAACCCCCAGGAGGTGGTCTATGCCAACAGATAATTAGCAAACAACTTTCCCTAATTCCCCTCTAATATCTGTTCCATTATGTTCCAATCATCACACCATGATTTCAGGATAATTTTCCTCACACATCTTCAAACTCTATCTATACAAGGCTTTTTTTTTTTTTTTTTTTTTTTGTATTGTTTTGTTTTTGGAAAATCAATTGACTTACTTCATTTTTTTTCCTCTTTTCTGTTTCCTTCACAAAATGTGATTGTGCCTCCGGAGCTTTACTTTAGACACCGCCTCACTTAGAGGAAGTAGGAAGTGAAGTTTCAGAAATACCGTTTTCACCACAGTGCCGTTGAATTCTCAGTTCTGATTGGTCAGAAAGTGTTCATTTTCTTTAATAGCTGCTCTGACGGTAGTGATGGCAAGGTAATAACCAACCAATAAAAATGCAGAATTGTTAACATTTATGGAAGGAGACTCCAGTTTCAGCTTTAGGTAAAAGTCAGAGGTAAAAGCTGTAACTTTACTTTTAACTTTTCCACCACAGGAAAGTCTTCAGGACGGAGGAGTTTGTGCTTTGCAGTTCATTGGTAACATGACAAGTTGTGTTGTCAAGCTTTTTTGCCTTATTAACTTTAAGAAAGAACTAAAACAAAGAACTAAAGTGTCATTTTTAACTAATAATAAAATGTAATCGGGAAATTGCTGTGGTGTAAGAGGAATAAACCACTCTGGAATGTGCTGTCCTGAATACTTATCACTGTTTTATTCCTCACTTATGAAAATGTACCAGCCATGTATCCACTCATTAGTGGTGTGCATCAGGGGCAAGGGCGTCCCGTTCATTTGTTTGATGAATACATCACCGGATCATCAAATGCCCTCAAGCACTGCGAGTCAGACAATGATTTGTTGGACTATTTAACCAAATCCGGCTGTTATCGGGACAATAACTCATTTTTAACCCTGCAAATTAGATTAACGGATCATGTCTCAAACATTAATTGCCGTGATGATGAATATAATGCTGGACAGCATTGGAAAGTCCCAGCTGATGCATTAAGATCCTGCTGTTTTTCCTTTAGACGAGTGCAAAGTCAGAATCAATCCTGCTGGATTGGCAGTCATGTGTCTATTTCTTAAACTTCTCGAGGGGACACTAAAAGACAAGACGTCCTTCTAAATTCTGGATTCTTTTATTAATACTGAGCATGTGGGTCGTGATGTGAGATCTACAAATACCGAGTATGGTTATTTGGTAAAATCAGAATCAGAATCATTTTATTCACCATATACATTTGCATGTATTAGGAATTTTTCCTATGAATGCGAAACATTACAAGGGTATTTTTTAATTCTTAAATGATAATCAGCAAATAACTTTTCCTAATGACCACAATGATTGCACCATGATTTCAAGATAATTTTAATTAACAATTAATTTCTGGAGCACCAATGATGTGAAATCTACAAATAAATCAGTACAATGAGGAATCAAAAGTACACTGCCATACAACTCAATAGTTACAAAGTTCATGTAGGTAAATCGAGACATTGGAATTATTATTCTGGATAATCCTGTGGATTTTAGAATCCAGCATGCCTGTGGGTTTCCTTCAGGTTCTCGGGTTTCTTTCCACGTCCTAAAAACATGCTGATAGGTAGATTTGCTATGCTAAATTTTCCCCCAGATGTAAATGAGTGTGTGTGGGTGTTTTTTTTTCCACCTTGCTAACAGTGTTCCTGAGATAATCTATGAATCCTATGAATCCACCATGACTTTGACTAGGATAAACCTGTCACTGAAAATGAATGAATGAATTCATTACAAATGCAAAAATGTACACAGATATGCATAGAGGGTACACTAACTAGTCCAAAAAGACTTGAATCTAGCCTAAAATACATCAAACCAGTCCAAAAATACTTGAAACAAGTCCATAAAGACTTAAATTTAGCCCAAAATACAAGAACCTACTTCATAAAGACACATTTAACCCGAAAAGACTTGAACCTAGCCCAAAAATTACTTGAAACTAGTCCACAAAGATTTGAAACTAGTCCAAAATTATGTGAAACTAGCCTAAAAAGACTTGAAAATAGTCCAAAGTTACTTGAAACTAGTTCAGAATTACTCAAAACTAGTCAGAATTGAAACTAGTTCAGAATTACTCAAAACTAGTCAGAATTGAAACTAGTCCAAAATTACTTGAAACTACCCACAAAGAATTGAAACTAGTCCAAAATTACTTGGAACTAGCCCACAAAGACTTGAAAATAGTCCGAAGTTACTTGAAAGTAGCCCACAAAGACTTGAAAATAGTCCAAAATTACTTGAAACTAATCCAAAGTCACTTGAAACTAGTCCAATATTACATGAAACTAGTCCACAAAGATTTGAAACTAGCCCACAAAGACTTGAAAATAGTCCAAAGTTACTTGAAACTAGTCCAAAATTACTCAAAACTAGCCCACAAAGACTTGAAAATAGTCCAAAATTACTTCAAACTAGCAACAAAGACTTGAAATTAGTCCAACATTACTGGAAACTAGTCCAAAGTTACTTGAAACTAGTCCAATATTATTTGAAACTAGTCCCAAAAGTTTGAGTTTTGGAAAAGATGCATTGCTTACTTAGTCACCTTTGATAGCAGATAGAAAGCTTGCCAGAAAGTTCCACAGGGTGTCTGGCTCAGGAGTAGAATAAAGTTCTGTTCTGCAAATGAATTATGAAAATTGACTTCTTTTTACAGCAGTCCATTGTTTCAGTGTTGTCCAATGTTCCATGGGGCCACCCCACCTCAGGTGTAGACCACATCTACGTCTGTTTTAACTCTGAATATGAGCACTAAACAAATACAGATACAGATATTGCCATTGCGTAACAACCCCGTTTATTCTTTGACCATACCGAGGGTCGAAACATTATGGCTTAATTTCTTAAAATCACAGAATTGTCATGTTAATATTTGAAGGAGTGTTGAGACACACTTTGGTCACACAGAAAACTAGACTAGGATCTGTTTCTAAACAAGCAGATTTCTCCAATCTTGGGGCCAATAGTTACCCAGGAGCACAAACAACATGTGAAGGTTTGCGCCAATCAGCTTGTGAGGCTCAGAAACTCAGGACTTGCTCTACACCATTTGGTTGTGGTATGACAGGACCCGGGGCGAAGCCACCCCCGAGGTGACCCGTAACTCTAACATACATGGCTATGTTCCAAATGGAAGGTGGGGGTAGAGATGGAGAAAAGGCTGACTTTGCAGGGGTTTTGCATTGTTTATGTATCAGCGTTGCCTCGGGTTACGTTGCCATCTCACTGAGCGGTTTTTTGCGGCTGGAGTGCGTTGGCTGCGGGCTCTTTGGCATGCACTTTTTTTCCACAGAATCATTTATATTCCACTCTTGAGGTTAGAGAGGAACATGAGATTGTGGAGACAGTCGAAGCTGCACTTCGAGGCGGCCGCGGGCGCTTCAGAGTCGGTATGTTATGGAGAATTTTAAAATAGTTATTTATTACAGATTCCGAAGCCTGGCACATCCTCATACCAGGAAGAGCAAGTCTCATCACAACGAGAAAATCAACAACGAGTGGTGCTGGTGCTCCAAAACAGTTATTCATTCACTTGGATGTGCGTTTTTACGGGATCTTACCCTGTTTTCATTGTAGCTTGCGGCAAAGTCTTGCAAGAACACCAGAACACACCCATATGCACATATACACACATTTAAATGCGCACACACACACATACACACTCTTTGTGCTGTAAACGCACCTCCATCTTCATTCGTCCCAGGTTTAAAAGTGGAAGTGGGCTGGATCACCTGGTCAGATCCCACCCAAATCTGCGTGTGTTATTTCAGATGTGCTTGGATGATTCTTTCGCTTGGACGTGGGAGGGAACGAGCCATCCATCACGTTACAGCTCTGGCCCCAAGGCTTTCCTCCAACACAGAGGACAGACATGGTCCGCGGCTATGTGGGACACAATGGAGGTCTTTCAACACACCTATAAATACATGATCTGTCAGCGCGGAGCAGCCACAGGCCGCGCTCAGCTCGCGTTCACACCTCAGGCCACCCATCACTTATGTTAAGATATTCACACGCTCGGGGCCACGGCTAAGGCTGAGTTCATTTCAAACTGCAGCTAGGTCTCTCTCTCTCTCTTTCTCTCTCTCTTTTTCCTCACCCTGTCATGTGAATAACTAAAAATTATGAGGAAAAAAAAGAACACACAGAGAGAGAGAGACAGAAAGAGAAAGGAGAAGGTTATTCATTATGATTGAAAGCAAAACCATAAGCAAGCAACCCAATTACAGGCGAACGCCGTTGACCGACAGAATGCCCCGTGGGAATGCAGCAGTGTGGTGATGATGACACGATGAGGAGAATTTCATAAATAATCTCTGACAGCCATGAAACAATAAGTGCATTACATCAATCTGGATTATTACAGAATCACCCAGAAAGCTGAAGTGGCTCCAAAATGTGAATAAATGAGAGTTAAATATGATCCATAATCACAATCTAGATTTGTTATTCCATATCACCATGATGATTTTTTTCTGTATTTTTGACTAGAATGCTATTTTTTCCCCAAAGCCTACTGAAGCTAGAATGTGAAAAATAATCCTTTTGTAAATGAATCCGTCTCCAAACCACATATGACAACCCAAATCTCTCCCAACACGAAGCAAGATTAAGCAGTAGATTAGCATGCAGAGACGATCTTATTCATCAAACATCTAAAAAAAACGAAGAACGTCAGAAGTTGGTATTTGAATGTAACAAGCTGATTTGCATATTAACAGTAATAGAGCTAATGCTAATACAGTCATGTGGTTAAAATCTCATCAGGATACAATCCAGATGCAAGACACGTGAAATGACCAGCTGTACACAGGGCAAATATAGAAATATAAGAAAACAGAAAAGATAAAAATAGAAATATAAAAGAGTAAAAAAAAACACATACAGTACTGTGCAAAAGTCTTAGGCACATGCAAAGAAATGCTGTAGAGTAAAGATGCCTTCAAAAATAATGAAATTAATGTTTCTACATTTAAAAAAAAATACTGTAAAGAGCAGTAAACAGTAATAAATGAAACAAAGTCAATATTTAGTGTGACAATCCTTTGCTTTAAAAAAAAAAGTAGTTTGAGGTGAAATTTGTGCAGTTTTATAAGGAAATGTTTTATTTGTGGAGTAAAATCCAGCAGCCTTATGTTTTTTGTCTGAAATGTGATCTCATACATAATCTTCTGCTTTCTTTACTGACATACAGCCAAACATTTTTCTGTAACATTTAATTTTGTGCTGGAAAACTAATGTTTGGAAATTTAAATTGTTTTTGTACTGAATCAATAATGTAGAAATCATAAAATTAAAATCTATAACAAAGTTTGTACTAAAAAAAATAGGGTGCCTAAGACTTTTGCACAGTACTGTAAATCTTTAATCAAACTAATTGGACTTTTCCATCATGGCAACTAAATAAACAAGCAGATATATAAATGATTAGACCCCTGTTGTTTTAGTTAATGAAATGTACCAAAACATTGAGAAGTTTGGTAGGACGGCAAATGAATAAAACACCTCTTACAGTGTCCTCTAGCATCATTGTCAAGTTTACAGCACATATTTGTGAAAATTGGAAGTACATTACACCATTATCTTAAAACAATGTCCCAAAATAATTGGATTTTTTAGTAACTCTGGTTTAAGTAAGGAATAAAATACCTGGGGGCATGCTATTATAGGAAAATAATAAATGACAGTGTGATCAACGAAGTGTTTTATTTGATTACAATTTTTTATTTATTAAAGAACCATGAGACAAGTTCAGGTTATCACTTATGTTATAACAGCTCTTTTTCAGTTTTTCCCTCATCGGCATCTTTTTCTCTCTCTCTCTCTCTCTCTCTCTCTTGAAGATAATAAGACAAAAATAAATAGAGCTTTTCCTATTACCAAGAAACCAGAAAGAAACTTTCCCTTGTCGGAAAATTTACCGACTGTTACAAAGTGCTGATGCTGGAGACTCCTTTCAAAAAGCTAAATAAGCATCATTTCAGAGAAAACGTCAGCATATCAACGACTACACACATTTTTTAATCAGTCCACTGTGCAAGTCGCTGTGTTAGTTGTTACTATAGAAATGATAACATATTAGAATGAGTGCATTAATATAAACCTGTGATTTGCTCTGCAGCTGGAAATATTGTCAGAGCTGCTGTTATAGAAAAGGAATCAACGCCTTCTTACCAATCAGAATCGAGAAATCAAGAGCTGAGTAACTGAAATTGTGATTTGATGATCCACAGACGATGTCGGCAATCGCCCCGTTTGTGGCTTTGATGAGAGAAATTAAGGCTGTGAAATAGTTCAGAAAATTGTGACGTAAACATTCTGACGTTAGCATTTTCCCTGGAGAACTGTGGTATACATGGTTACACCCTTTTTATATGAAGGCAGTAATAGCATATCACATGTGGTGGGTCAAAGGGGTGGAGTTATAATGGCAGGAGGATATAGGGGCTTGTCCGTTTTCATACGATGCATATTCACAGATTCTTGTATTCTTTATGAGGATAATTGTTCCCAGACCATTTTAAGTACTTTATTTGGCATTAAAAACACACTAACACAAGAAAATCGTCTTTTCCTTGTTGGTATGAGCGATTAGCAAATCAAACAGAGCTCATGTTAAATATTCGATATTGGTTTAATGTAATTCTTTTCTAATTCTTGGTTTATTCAATTTCAGCTCCTCAAGGCTGCTGAATATGGTAATAAGACCTTCATGCTGTTTTTTTCCTTCTTCCTTGTGTAAATTGCAGCGATCACCTGGAGCCTTTTGAACAAGATTACCCAGATGGCCTAGCGTTATGTGCCTCAAGTTTTATTTTCCTGTCTTCTCTACTCTCCCTCCTTCCTTTCCCTCTCTTCTTTTCCTGCATGGCTGGAGGGGAGCGAGCAGTGGCAAGGCCTGCTGAAGGTTCAGGGCGAGACTGCGAGGAGACAGCTGTGCTGAACACGAGATCTGGACAGAAAAAGAGAGAGTGGTATTTAGGTTTAAACCTGAAGGTGTTCTAAGCTGCCTCTAGAAGACCCATACACACACACACACACACACACAAACACACAAACAAAATCTTTCTCTAGCACCAAAGGGACTGTGTTGATCATCCAATAAGTGTCTAACACGTGTGTTGTGGTAGATAGAATTTACACTTTTTTTTTTTTTTTTTTTTAACTTTATGATAAGATGGCCCTGTATTTACATAAACTGATATCATAGCACTGTTGAATTCTCAATTCTGATTGGTCAGAAGGTGTTGATTAATTATTAGCTCTGAAACCAGTTTCAGCTGTGATTCAAATCACATGTTTATATTAATGCATTCAATCTAATATGTTATTGTTTCTATAGTAACAGCTTACACAGGGACTTGTATAGAAGAGGCCTTTATTTGTCACGTGTACATTACAGCACAGTGAAATTCTTTTCTTCACATAGCCCAGCTTGTTAGGAAGCTGGAGTCAGGGTCAGCCATAATACAGCACCCCTGGAGCAGAGAGGGTTAATGGCCTTGCTCAAGGGCCATTAGCATTGGCTAATAGCTTAGCAGTGCTGGGGCTTGAACCCCCAACCTTCTGATCAGTAACCCAGAGCCGTAACCATCAGGCCACCACTACCCCAGACACTGTATGGCAGACACTTTACAGCAATGGATGAAAAATGCTTGTGTAATCGTTGACGTTGAAGTTTTCTGCGAGGAGAGGTTCATTTAGCATTTTGGAATGAGTCTCCAGTGTTAGCGCTTTGCATCACTTTACTCAGTCTCAGTTTACTCAGGTAAAGCTATAATTTGAGACATGGATTAACAAGGAAAATTAACTTAACTTGTTTCCCAGACGTTCTATAATATTAAATGTAACTATAAACAGATAAAAGGAATGACATGTTATTCTTTAATAACTAATAAAAATTGTAATTGTTGGCAAATTGCTGTGGTATAAGAGGAATAAAACACTTCAGGACATCCTGTTACTAACATTGCAATAATTAATGTGCAATACATTACAATGTAATATGTAAAGAGAGATTTATCTCTGCAAATATATATATTATATATATAATATATAATACATACAAATACATATATATATATATATATATATATATATATATATATATATATATATTTTTTTTTTTTTTTTTTTTTCCCAAAAAATAAACAGAACCCTAAACCATAAGGCATAATAATCTTTAATGGTATATTTTGTTTATTTAAGCTGAATATTTATTTGGACTGAAGCTTTGCATCACTAATGCATTATAAGATCATTTCTGACATGAAGCGAACATGGACACATAAACACTTAATGTTCCAATTATGCAGCAGCCTGGGGGGAGGAGTGAGCGCTTCCTGCTAAGCCCCTGCAGTCATGTTTAGTGTGTGTGTGTGTGTGTGTGTGAGTCCTAAATCTTTTTTCACATGAGCATGTGTGCCATGTTTGTTACATGTGAATATGTTAGGGCATTGGTGCATGTGTGTGTGTGTGTGTGTGTGTGTGTATAAATTATGGGGAGGGTGAGGTACTGAATTTTATCAGCAAGGTGTATTATATAATTAAATTTATTGTTTTCATATAACATTTATTATTTAGTAATATAAGTTCATGACAGGAAACACAAAAACGTTTCATGAATTCTGTTTCATCATGGTTCTCCTTGCTGCTTCCAAAAAGTCTATTAAAACTTTTTAAAAAATCATCTATTTATTTTGTCATGCTTTTAAAGAAGCAGTTTGTAATTTTTGGCACCCCTCTGCCAAAAATCGTGAGGTGAATTATAATTGTCAAGCTCTTTTCCACCATATGACTCCACCCCCTTCTGTGGAAATTACTTAAGATGGCTGGCATACGTATCCTGCGGGCGTTTGGAGTTTCACTTATGTACATTCTCAGAAATTTTGTTAATGTGTTCTGTAATACAAACTAAATATGAGGGGCAGTATAGCACCATGTGACACATTGTTCTCAACTGACTAAACAAGCATTGTGCATCAAATCGCAAACTTAGATAACGTTCTAGACAGTTTGTTATGTTTCTTTTTATGATGTTTATGTTTAGTGTTTGAATTTTAAAAACCCTTGAAATTCACTGTTTTGCATACCAGTCTGCGGGGTTTTCTAGATTAGTAAACACTTTGCTCATGACAACAATCACGATGACGGCGGAAAGACAAACAGAGCTGGTCACTGTGTTTAACATCGCTGTGCATGAAATTAATTAACAATTTACACTTCGACTTTTCGGCTCTGATGTGCCATCTAGTGGATGTCACTTTTAATCTACTAGATGTACATAAAGTAAGCAGGCGGGTGTGTGTTTACAATATCGCTCGAGTCATGCATCAAGTAGAAAATGGTCTGTATGCTTCGAAAATTGGCTTTTGTGGAAAAAGGGGTGGAGCTGAGCTCTGTTCCAGATACTGTTTACTCTCCATTGGTGATTAAGTAAGAAATAATTAAACAAACATAATATCAACTACTTAAAGCACTTTTTGGTGAAGCAATTAGTGTAAGCTGAGGTTTGTGTTACAGTTACAATTATTGCGTTACAATTTTTTAAACAGTGTTTAAAAAATTGGTTCAAAAATCTGCTTTTTCATCTTTTCTGACTGTTTGCCAGAATTCAGCGACAGCAACATTGAATGGGTTTTCCCAGACCACTACACATGTGATTTAGAAAATTTCAAATGTAAATTTTCTTAGTAGAATTCAGCTATGATGTAACATTGTTACATTGATTAACACTCTGAAGGCAAATTAAAATTTTTTTAAAATAAAGGCTTTAAATTAATGCAAACCGGATTTGAACAAAATCAAAGGTTCAAATTTTTCTGCCTTGAGATGTCTCGAGACGTGAGATGTTTGTGTAGGAGTGTCTTATCATGTTGCTGCTGTGTTTGATGTGTGTGTTCATGTACACATGTGTGTGTGGGGGATGCTGTCGCTAGGTTGTCTTACACGCCTCAGGACTTTCCTCCATCAAGGCACGTGAGCTACAATGTGTCCTGACAGAACTGATGTGAAGGCGCTCGCAGGTCAGACTCTGCTGCCCGCTGTCTTTTCTCCTGTGGTTAACACTCACACACACACTCACACACACACACACTCACACACACACACACACATGTCTGCAGACATGCATAGAAACATGCTTGCACATTGTCACTGTGCACCACAGATTAACAAAGTCAGAAAAACTATATTTAATGCTGAATCTATGCATCTTTTCCAGCCTTTAAGATGCTGATAGACATAAATGTAGAGATCATGATTAAAGCCAGATGTCCGAATCCCTTTCACGCACGTAAAACGTAGCCACCAATCAGAATCGAGAACGATCGCGGGGCCATTATGAATGTTAGCCACGAGTCATGTTTGATGTGTTCATTAAGATTTATCGATTTTAATTTCATATTTCAAACCACCTCGGGCGCAAGACACCTTAAGCAAACACCCATGTATGTGAGATTAATGGCTGCTTCACATAATCAACCACAGAGAGTAGATCACTCCGTTACCGTACCTCAAGGCAACTAAAAATAAACCATTTAGAGACTATTTATAACGGGGGCCGAGCCAGGAAACGTGGCCTTCGTCATGAATAAATCATTCAGAAATGTTTACCCATGTTGATAATGCATGATGGAAGGGTTTTTATGGATGGAGCGATGATGAAATGCAAGGCTGATAATGGACTGCGGCCATTTTAAATATATGTTTAGTTGCTGCTTTGTTTAATATTCTGGAGAATTCTTTAAAACAAAGAAATATTACAATGCTCTAACTACAAGTGCTGTGCATCAGTATATCCATTTAAATCTCAGAGTTCAAATTTTCATAATTTAAATGCATGTGCTTTCTTTCTCTCTTGCTCTCTCACACACACACACACACACACACACACTCTATATATCTCTGTGTGCGTTATGTCTAGTCTGCTGGCTAAGGACAGAAAATTAGGTCAGACCTATAGGAAGTTCTGGGAAAAAAGAGCCCTAAATAAGAATGTAAGCCCTTAGGGGGATTAGTCACTGATATCCATGGCAACCCACATTTTTCCCCTTAGCAAATAAGTCTCGGCTGGTCATTTGGGAGCAGGTCATTAGCATGTGTGGAAATGGATAAGTAATGACTAAACCTGAGCAGGGAGTGGAATTATGGCCTTAAGGATGGGGCAGGGATCAGTTAGGGATCAATACAGGAAGTGCTGTTGTAGAATACAGTAGTTTGGATTAGTGCATGATATCATAATGGGATTATTATGAATTACTGCAGTATGCATGTTTAAAGGAGTAATAACGAACAGTACGTTATTAAACAAATGTGTTGAAAAGATATTAAATGTCAATATGTATGTGGGGAAAGTTATGCATATTCAGAGTCGGGTTACACACGAGCTTAAGCTGGTTTTCTGGCTGCTTCTTTCTTATTATGTGAATCACCTGAATGTACCTCACCTCTGTTTTATTTTTTCAATATTAGCATCTGAGGAAGGGTTTTTCAATAGTGTTTAGACCACCATCAACAAGCAAACACAAGCCTGAAAAAGTTGGGGGATAGAAAATGAGGACTAAAGAAGCAGATTTTTTTTCCTTTGCTGGCATATGTAATGCAGTGTAACATAAAAGCAAGAGACAATTTCTAAATGAAAAATATTTTTAAAAAAAAGACTAATACAATGATATATCAATGAGAAAACGGCAAGCATTAAAATAAACATCTTTTAGGGTTCTAATATATTGCCAATGTATTGCTGCATGAATAATCCGAGTTCTAATTATCATATTAATGACTGCAAATTTTGTTTAATTTAACAAATGAAACAAATCTTCCATCCTCATTATTTGGAAGCTTATAAAATAGCACTTGATCCAGTACATCCTATTATTTAAGGTTTATATACTTTGTATACTGTATATATATATATATATATATATATACATATATATATATATATATATATATATATATATATATATATATATATATATATATATATATATAGGACAGTCTTTATAATTACAGCGGTAGTTCTAAAGTACAAATCTATGGTAGTGGGATTTGGGCAACTCTTACAACTGTTGTAACTGAAGTGTAAATCTTTAGGGTATCCATGTGGAACCATCCACAGCAGCAGAAGATGAGTCACAAGTACACAAAGCTCCAAGCAGAAAGCTCCAAATGTGTTACATTTTTAATGTGTTGTTAGCTAAAGTCAACTTTGGTAGATACAGGGATGTCATAGTAAGGGGATTCATGGAATGGAATAAATCATGCCTTGTTTATGTGCATAATTTGTTTACTTTAAATATTTTTCATCATCTATATTGTAACATATTTACAACACAACCGGAATAACAATAGTAACAAACCTTCACAAACAGGACCAATCTGTCTTTGGAACTCCATTTTCCTCTTGAATTTTACATTTAAAGCAAAATGAAGAACTTTGATTTGGCTGGGGCGAAGCTAAAATTGTATGATTATTACATTTACATAAACATTATAAACTACACCTTCAAATAGACACCAAAATCATAACCGAAATGTAAACATCATAAATCATCATAAAGTACAGTTAGAGGTATGATGCAAAAGTGCAAACTCAGCATCATGTTCATTTAGGGCAATCCAAGAATCCTCATCATAGTCCTATTGACATATTGCAACCTGGAATAAATAAGCAAACTAAATGGGTTGAACACAGAACAGGTGAGCACAATAGGGTAGTCAACCAATGACAGGAGAAGGGCAGAGACAGGAACAAAACCAAAACAAAGGAACATGTCAAAACATAAACAAGAGCTCATGAAGAACTATAACAATAGCACAATAACAAGCAGCGGTCACTATGTTGGGAACTAAGACTTGTACTGAGAGCAGAAATTACTGACAATAGGTTGTTGCCTAAAAACCAAAGAAATTTCCATTACACTGTTTTATTCATTTCATCTTTTATTAATACATAACAAGATTTTGTAGTATATAAACAGCACTGGGTTTGCAGTATGTTTTACCTGCTTTACAATCATTGGGTTAATCATTGCATAATCATTTGATAATTCGAAATTAGAAATGTGTCACGGGTTAAACTTTGAGAGGTGTGAGAGAAAAGAAGTAGACAACCACAGGACTACTGCTAATTTGTGATATTATTTATCTGATGCAAGACAAGGCTAGATATTAACCTAAATAAAAACATTTCCATGTAGTTTTGTCTTCTTAAATTCAAGGTGTCAAAGTATATTGCAGGCCGAAAAAAATCTAAGATTTTTCTGTAATTTTTCTCCAGAATTCAGCCACATTGGCATACGATGGGTTTTCCCAGACCACCACACATTTTCTATTCTTGATGCTGTAAAGGAAAATACTGAATTCATATTGTTTTAATTCCAGTTCAGTAATGCAGTAATCATCAGGTCCTGCAGGCCTCAGTCCCATACAGTTTGTGTGTTTGTGTTTGTGTGTGTGTGTGTGTGTGTGTGTGCATTTACAATTGGATTTGTTTATCTATGTTTGCATTCTTAGTCAAAGTCTGGAATTCAGTACTCACGTCTCTGGGTGGTCTCACTGTTTATTGCCTGGGAGGCTAGTCCTGCTCTTAACTATAGTTCTTGTGTGTGTGTGTGTGTGTGTGTGTGTGTGTGTGTGTGTCCATTAGCTTAGTCAGTATCTATGATTCTACCTTCTTAGCCGACTCTGTATGATAAGACTTGTTGAGCAATAGTGTTTATGCGCTTGTGGTTTCTATCAGCTTTCTAATATCTGAAGCGATCCATCATCCATCCTGTCATGAAGCGCAGGACAGAACAGCTACATGCCTGCACCTTGTTTAAACCTTTATTCAATCAGATTCAATAAAAAAAACACAACTAGTATAAAAGGCTGGGTTTTAGAAAAGAGACTAGATGGGTGGAAGTGGGAGATGAAGACAGATGGAGAGCTCACTGAGTGGATGAAATAAGCAGATAAAGATAAATGAAACAGGTACGCACGCCTTCCTCATCACCCCTGCAGAGAAAGCAATCTCAGAACAGAGCTCTTCTCTTCATTAAAGTGCAGAGAGATGCACTACTCCTTCAGTTTTACGACCTTGGCTGCAGGGCCGAAAACACTCATTCGTGCTGTGTCCTCGGGCAAGCCGGCACTGCCGCGTTCCCATGCCTTTGTTTGTTTCACAGCCGTTCGAACATTACCATCTGTTTGCCATTCGATTTTATTTCTCTTTCTCTCTCATTCTCTCTTTTCTGTCCCTCGCTTTGCGATGCAAAAAGAAACATATCACATTTTGGAACCCATCTGTTTCTGACTTGCCTCTCGGCCTGTTAATGTTTTGCAGGTTGCGGTTTCTGTGTACTTGGGGCGATGCCTAGTGCCTCGGGCGAGAGATTAATAGAAGTTTAGCAACGCAGCACTGAAAGAGGGGTTGATGTGGTACTCAGTGTGATATTAACCACTCATAAAGTTTACTTGCTTTATAGCAATCTAAGGAATGGAGTTGGTGAAATGTGAAGATCTGTGAACACGCCTGAGGACTGTTGGTCTACTTTCTGGTTTTTTTTTTTTTTTCTCCGGAGAACTGATCTGAATTGCTGCTGAGAGGCCATGAAGCTCTTGTACCAACATGATCTCATAAACCGCTTTATCCTGGTCAGGGTCGCTGTGGATCCGGCACCTATCCCAGGAACGCTAAAAGGCAGGAATGCACTCTTTTAGCAAAAGAACTCCATTTGCAAGCTAACTATTCAGCAAACCTCAATATATAGCCTGTACTGTGATTAGCCAACTCACCAGCATATCAGCACACAATTGTTGTTATGGTTACATCTTAGAGGGCACTTTTTTTTGCCCTGTTCATTTATTTATTCATCTTCAGTAACCACTATGTCCTAGGAACACTGGGAATACACCTTAGATGGGACGGCAAGGGTACAATGCACATGCACACACATTCGCACACTCATGTATTTCATATAGATGATGCATATAAATATAAACGATGTACGCTGATATGCAGGAAAAGGTGCAAACCCCTAACCCTGCCTCTACCTGTAACCTTAATCTACAGAACCGGTGTAAGCTGAACATTTTCATGACCATCAATGACCTTTTTTTCCGTGATGAAAACTAAATGATATTTAAGTAATAATTCACCTTTGTCCTTACAATATACAGCAAAATGCAATTTTCATTTCCCTCAATAAACAAAGAAAATGTCAAAGCCATTAGATTTGACAGCGATTTAACACAGGAATGAATTCAAAAGTGTGTCACTTGGTCATCCGAGGCACTGCTGTGGTCATGTGTGCTGCTGTCTTCTCTGATCTGTACATGTATGCTAACACTTCGATGTTGGAGAAAGATGTTGTCATACTGCTTACTCGCTTAGTTACATTAGTCACCTTTCTGGCTATATGAGATGAGATTTTGTGATGAAATGTTTTCTTTCCTTGGAAAACAGCTTTTTGTAGGGTTTGTCTTGTTATGCTAAAATAATACTAGCTTGCTAGAACTAGCGTAAAACTTTGATGAAGCTAGGGTATATTTTTTGACAAAGGCTAAGGCTAAGACTAAAACTAAAACCAAAAGTAGCTGTTAAAATGGACATTAATTGTAACTTATTGTTGTAGGCAGCGTTGCTCCTGTAAGCAATAACTAGCAAAAAAAGCTAGCTATATAACATTGGCTGCATCTCAAATGGCACATCTTGAATACCTTTAGTGTGAGTAGTGTGTTGTGGGAAACTTCGTGCACTATTAATACCCTGATAACGTATCAAAGACACACCATTGGACAATTGGACGCAGCTTGATTTACATAATGCAAGGAGCGGAGCCACCAGAAGGCACTCGGGTTAATAGATCCCTGAGTAAGAACGCCGCTACATTGGATATTTTGGGTTTAAAAACGACTCTTTTCGCTCCTCTGGAGGCTACTCTGGTGTGGTAACACTGTTTCAGTTTATTGTTGATTTAGATAATACTACTCTACAAAAATTAGATCCTTCTTACTAAAGAACATAGTGTATATTTGCAATTTCGGACAGTTATAAACTTCCAAATGTACAGTGCATGGACTAATAACACACTGTGTATTACCGGAATTACACATTTTGATCAAGAACAAATGAAAATGATATTTACTGTTATTGGAAAACTTAATGTAACTCACAGTTGCGCTATTCATTTACTGCATTTGACTCTAAATTCAAAGAATATGGAAAGAGAGAGAGAGAGAGAGAGAGAGAAAACTAAGCTCTCGCTTACATGCCAACTTTTTTGCAATACTTAAGTTTGCTTCTACTCAATCTCTCGCCTCAGGGCTTGACTCTGTCTCACTCCAGTATTAGACTCCAATTAGAACAGGCTCCAATTAGAGGTCTCTCATTCCCCTGGGCAAGGAGAGAGCGAGAAATAGAGAAGGAGAGAGCGAGAGATTGAGAGAGGGAGGGGAACGAAGGGAAACGTAGGACTGCGAGACAGAGAAGTTGACGACATCGACATACTGGCACGGCCAACTCAAACAATCTTATTTTGTTGATCTCGCCGGTTGCTATGCAAGCTTCCCCCGGGAGTCCGCCGGCCAACTCGACTAAGCCATGAGATAAAACAAAATAACACAGCGCGGCTCGCCCGGGGCTGAAACATGAACTCTGAGAACACGAGGGCTCCGACACCACCAAGTAAACGACGGGGCCCTGAAAATGAAAAGGCCCTCTGGCCCTTTCCATTTAGCCGAGCAAAAAGCCAGCCCACTCCTCAGGACCGGGGCGAGGATCAAGCTCGCAGATTCAGCCTTAGAGAGAGAAAGACAGAGAAAGAGAGAGGAGTCCAGAAGTCTGCAGCAAACCCTTAGGCACATCTACACCACGGAACAATACTAAATGTAGTGGGTTCATTCAAGGGTGGAAATGAAACATACCGAAAGCATTACATTTCATGCATCGATTTCAAATATTTCATAACTGGATGATATTCTGAGAGAAATGAGAATCTGTATTTTTTTGTCCAGCATGTATTTGTGTGAAGCCTCACTGTAATTAGTGTATATACATATATATATATATATATATATATATATATATATATATATATATATATATATATATATATGAACAAAAATTCATTTTCTACAAAAATCATGTCAACCAAATACTGTCACTTCTCCATCCTTGTGATCAGCCATAATGAGTCAGAGGTTTGGAATAAACTAAGAATAAAACACTTCAGGGTGTGGTGTTATGGGAAAATAACACCTTCAGGGTGGTGTAATGTGGCCCAACGCAAAACAGAGTTATTCTTACTATGCCAATGTTAATTATTTTTCAATTACAGCACATGTAGAAGTGGTTTCTTCCTCTTATAACACAGCAATTTGTAAACAATTACAATTATTTATTAATTAAAGGATGACACATCATACTTTTTATATTTTTAGCACTGACACTGGAGACTCCTTCCAAAAATGCTAAATAAACATCTCCGTATTTCCCCAAACTTTCCATATCAACGATTACACTAGTTCATTTATGTGGTGCGTCAGCCATACAAATCCCCGCTGTACAAAGAAGTTGTTACTATAAAAACAATAACATATTAGCACATATTAGGAACTAATATTAACCTTCTGACCAATCAGAATTGAGCGTTCAACAGCACACATAATAACCTTTAATCACAGAATAAAGCACTGAGTCCTGCCATGCTAACTAATCTCCACATTTAATCTTGTCTTCCATTCTGCTCATGTAGCAGGATAAGACAATGGCAGCCATTTTGTGTAAGTGTGTGTGTGTGTGTGTGTTGTTTGGACTTGCCCTTGCCTCCAGCACTCATGGCACTCCCTTGGGCTCTGAGAGCGGGGATTGGTGTGTGAGTGCAGGCAAACCTTGACGCGTTCTGCCTGAGGGGTTCACTCACTGATCAAAACATGCACACACACACACAAACACACACACACACACAGCAGAGATGTAGCGAGGACAGGAAGAGGTGTGGCGTCTTTGTTTGCGCCAACGCTTGAGTCAACTGAAGTCAAATAAAACCGGGTGTGGAGGAATGTTAAAGAATCAATAACTCAATCATCACCGTGTTACTCAGTGCATGCTGTCTGATATTGAAATTAGATCTTTTTCTTCAGTCTTCTACAGCATTTAATTTAGGTTCGACTAAAATCCTTCATCATAACCACGTCATAAACATGTCATAAATGTGTCATGGAGCATAAGCTGCTTTAACAGGTTGACATAAAAATCACATTATCATTACCAGTACAATAGCTCTAATAATGTTGTATGACATGCCTCATGTTTTATGTCACATGCTAATTATTGCTAAGTGTTCTCTAGTAAAAAAAAATTAAAAAATTTTAAAAAGTATGACGGATGTTCAATCATATCTTACAGAAAAAATACTAATTTCTGATTGTTATCTTCTTATAGATTTGATGAAGGAGGAATGTTCATGATGGAGTGTAGCCATGACGACAAGCATAAATTATGGTTTAGCCACAGCAAAATAAAAAAAAAATAAGAAGAATAAAACAAGAAAATGACTTGATTTTATACAGAAATAAATTATTTACAGGCTACACTGTACTTGTGCAAATGTTTTAATTAAACGAAGCAAAAGAATCCCCTATAGATGTAACCATAACAACCATCATATATTCATATGTAGTGCATTTAAAAAGTTTTTCTTTAAGGGTTTGTTGGAAAATTAAGTGTTTTTAGGTTGGAACTTGGAACACCTAATAATAATAATAATAATAATAGGAAAACACTCTGTTGTAGATACATAAAACCTTTAAGGGTCCTCCAAGAGGGACAAACCAAAGAACCCTTTCTATAAATGTAGGGTAGGATAAAGAACTAGTCAAATACAAATACAGCAAGTTGTGAGGAATCAAAACATGTGCAAAGCTGTTTTTTAAACTTTCCTAAGTAGCCATGGTAAGTAATACACAGTATATAGTACATAAGATGACTCGAGGGTTCGTTGGATAATTCGAACCCTCTATAAAAGAGAAACCCTCTCATTTAGGATTATAAACTGTATAATTAGTAGGAAACAACCTGAAGACTTTTTAATGGTTCTGATTTTGCCTACCTTTTGGACTGTAAGTAGAAAAACATCTTGTGAAGTGTCTCGCTATCTGCAAATAACATGTCACTTCTTCGTCACTGTCATGTCAACATTCTATGACATGTTTATAAGATGCTTAAGCTAAACTGAGCACCATTTGTAAAGATTAGTGTGTCAGCATCATGATGCTGTTGTATCACTGGACATAAGCTGTGATGACATATTTATAACATGCTTAAGCTAAACTGAGCGCATTTAGCAAGACATAAAGTGTCACAGCATCATGACACTCTTATATGCTTGGATATAAACTGTAATGACAACATTCTATGACATGTTTATAACATGTTTAAACTCATCTGAGCACCATTTGTAAAAATTAGTGTGTCATGACATCATGATGCTATTGTATCCCTGGATATAAGCTGTCATTTCAACATTATATGACATGTTTATAACATGTTTAAGCTAAACTGAGCGCATTTAGCAAGACATAAAGTGTCATATCATCATGACACTCTTATATGCTTGGATATAAACTGTAATGACAACATTATATGACATATTTATAACATGCTTAAGCTAAACTGAGCGCATTTAGCAAGACATAAAGTGTCACAGCATCATGACACTCTTATATGCTTGGATATAAACTGTAATGACAACATTCCATGACATGTTTATAACATGTTTAAGCTAAACTGAGCACATTTAGCAAGACATAAAGTGTCACAGCATCACGACACTCTTATACACTTGGATATAAACTGTAATGACAACATTCTATGACATGTTTATAACATGCTTAAGCTAAACTGAGCACATTTAGCAAGACATAAAGTGTCACAGCATCATGACACTCTTATACACTTGGATATAAACTGTAATGACAACATTCTATGACATGTTTATAACATGCTTAAGCTAAACTGAGCGCATTTAGCAAGACATAAAGTGTCACAGCATCATGACACTCTTATATGCTTGGATATAAACTGACATGACAACATTCTATGACATGTTTATAACATGCTTAAGCTAAACTCAGTACATTTAGCAAGAATTAACATATGACATAGGTCATGACAAGCCCTTTACGATGCAACCATTGCACAAGTAATAGTAGTAACATGTCATGATAGAGGTCAAAGTGGCATAACATGTATCTTATTAAACATTATGACAACTGTGCTTGTGCAATAACATCTGTCATAAATGTGTAAAACATTAAGCTAAACTGAGCAGCCTTTGTGAAAATTAGAGTGCCATGACATCAAGACACTCTCATAAACCTGGACATAAACTGTCATGTCAACATTATATGACATGTTTATAACATGTTTAAGCTAAACTGAGCGCATTTAGCAAGACATAAAGTGTCACAACATCATGACACTCGTATATACCTGGACATAAACTGTCATGACAACATGCCATGATACTTTTATAACAAACTAAACTGAGCAACATTTATAAAAATTAATGTGTCATGACATAATGATGCTGTTGTATCACTGGACATAAGCTGTTGTGTCAACATTCCATGACATCTTCATAACATGTTTAGCAAGAATTAGAGTGTCACAATATAATGACGCTGTTGTATCACTGGACATAAACTGTCATGACAACATGCGACATAACGACGCTGTTGTATCTCTGTCATGACGCTATATGACATTTTGACGTTTATAACATGATTATGTCAGTCTTATGACACTGGGCTCAAATAAATGGAGAATGCTGTCCATATACTCTTAGAGAAGATGGTTCTACAAGGGTTCTTTGGATAGTTAGGAGTTCGTAGCTTCCTACACGGGTACTTTGTTGTAGGATTTCCTCAGAGGAACAAAACCAAGAATCGTTAGGGTTCTAGATTTAACCATTTCTTCAAAAATGTGCAGATTGCATGTTTTTAAATGTTTAAAGATGGTTTATTTATGGTTTAACCATACGATACTATTATTTATTAGATATTTAGGTTAAGTGTTTTCCACCTTGCTATTGTGTGAGTGTGTTTTGTTCAGAGGGGCAGCTGTTTGTACCATGTGCATAAAACTCCACAGCTGTGTCCTGATTCCCGCAGGCTCGTGGTTTTCTCACACTTCCACACAACTGCACTGTTAAGCGAACAGAGGCGCAGCTCCAGGACACACACTGATTTTTCACTGACTTTAAAGGAATAGTGTGGGCATAATGCTAACAGGGCTAACACCAAAATGGAATATAGCAGGGAATTTATCAATAAAGTTAGCATTATAGGCTAAAATGGCCTTTAGATGAAACATGAGGATTTTAAAATAAAAAAAATGGTGAAGTTCATAAAGGCTACATAAGCAATTCATGACAACTGACATAAACTGACACAAACATTTATAAAGCTTTCTTTCAATAGGAATTAGAACTACTTTCATCAATTTTAATGTCAAGTTGTCATAAGAGCTGCATCGAATAGATTTTGGTTGCTATAAGGCTGTGTTATGACACTTTCCTGGCTGAACTGTATCAGTGCATGATGATGATGATGATGATGATGATGTACCATACGTATAGCAATGCCATAACACAGTAATAACACAGTTATGTATATTTCTTAGGACCTTAAAATAGAGAGAGTTTAGATTTGATGTTTGAAATGTCATGTCACCATTATAACCATTCACAAAGGTTTCTATAGCTGTTATGTCAACTTGACATTACAACTAATGAAAGCAGTGTTATGACAGCCAATGTCTGTAGTAAGAAGCCTTTATAAATGTCTATATATAGTTTATGTAGGGTAATTTCAGTTGTAATGAAGTGGTTATGTAGGGGTTGTGGGATCCACCCTTTTTTAAGTTTAAAAAGTTTTCCTCAATAAAGATGATGAAATCAGTGTTCATGAATCTATTCATAACAGCTACACACATTTATATAGCCTTCATAAATGTTTGTGTAGATGTTATGTCAACTTGACAATAAAACTAATGAAAGCAGAGTTGATGACAAGCAATGCCTGTGAACAGCCTTTATAAATGTTAGGTAAGTCAGTTATATCAGTTGTCATGAAGTGCTTATGTAGGTGTTATGAACCCCAACCTATTTTAAGTTTACATGTTTTCATGCTATGTCACCATGACATAAATCAGTGCTTATGAATCAAATCATAGTCTTATGAAGACTTCACAAAAGTTTGATTAGCTGTTATGTCACCCTGAAAAAATCTAACGAAACCTTATGCTTATGACAGCCAACTCTTGTTAAAGTAAAGATTTATGAATGTTTGTCAATCTACAGTATGTCAGCTGTCATAAAATGCATAATACTATGTAGGCATTATGAACGTTTTTAAATTTAAAATTAAATTTAAAGCTTTTCTTGTTGTCAACATGACTTAAAATGGATGGATGAAGTTATTGCTGATGAATGAAATCATAACCTTATGAAACCTTTATAAAACTTTATGTAGCTGTTATGTCAACTTTAAAACTGATGAAAGTAGTGTTTATGACAGCCAACTCCTGTTGAAAGAAGTCTTTATAAATGTTTATGAAGCTATTTAAGTTGTCATGAAGTGCTTATGTAGGAGTTATAAACTACATTTAAAAATCTTCATGTTATGTCAACATGACATAAAAAATTATTAAATCAGTGGTTATGAATCAGATCTTAATGTTATAAAGGCTTCACAACAAAACTGAGGAAAGCAGTGTTTATGACAGCCAACTCCTGTTGAAAGAAGTCTTTATAAATGTTTATGAAGCTATTTAAGTTGTCATGAAGTGCTTATGTAGGAGTTATAAACTACATTTAAAAATCTTCATGTTATGTCAACATGACATAAAAAATTATTAAATCAGTGGTTATGAATCAGATCTTAATGTTATAAAGGCTTCACAAAAAAAAAGCAGTGTTTATGACAGCCAACTCCTGTTGAAAGCCTTTATAAATATTTATGTATGTTTATGTACGTTTATGTAGGTGTTATGAACCCCAACCTTTTATAAATTGAAATGTATTCTTTTTATGTCAACATGCCATAAAAATAGATGAAATCAGTGTTTATGAATCGTATTCGTAATCTTATGAAGCCTTCACAAACGTCTGTAGCTGTTATGTCATCTTGACATTAAAACTGATAAAAGCAGTGTTTATGTCAGCTGATGCTTGTTGAAAGAAGCCTTTATAAATCATGTATGCTATGTACAGTATATTTATATCATAAACAGATCACTTTATGTCAGTTGTCAAGTGCTTATACTGTATTTGTAAACACCAGTTGCTTCCTGTTTTCTGTCATTTGGACTGCACTTATAAATCTTAAAAAACGTTCATAAGGTTACTAAGAACATTATAGATGCTCATAGAGAATGGCAGTGCAAATGCTTACAGTTAAAATAGTATGCTCACCATTTAATGTACGTACTGAAATGAAGATCGCACTCTGCATTTGTTTACGTTTACTCAGACTTATAAAATGTGAACCATGACATTCCTGCTTGCTCCTGATGCTTTTCTGACAAATTGCGCATCTCCTTCCAGCAAATTAACCTCCCAAGTTAAAGCTTTTCAATGAACTTGTAGTGTTCCACATTAGGATTTGGACTTGACTGCACGTTGGAATTGCTGAGATGTTTCAACTTTTTAATAGCCCCCCTGTTTTTAATCAGGATTTTTTGCCTATGACTGTGCTTCTATTCTTTTGCCTAATTTGGATTAGGAAGCTCTCGGCCTAAAGTGCAGGCTTTTGTAGCTCTCTTTTTCCTTTCTGCTTTTCTTCAAATCCCATCATCTTTGAGTGAAGAAACAGAATCGGGTTGGTTGGGGTGGGGAGGAATAGCTCTCGTCTGAGGCTGTAATGCCCTGCAGCTGCTTAGCATCTCTTTTATTTTGATCATCGCAGCACAATGGATTCATGCCATTCTGGCAGCACTTTCACTTTTTTTCCTTTTTTCTTTTTTTTTTTTTTTTGCCCACGATCAGCCCGAAACATAAAGATAACACGCTTACTTGCGCAGACTTTCGACGCAAGTGCATACACTGCCTTTTTCTCTGCTTATGAGTACAGAAAGAGTAATGTGAGTCTAAAGCAGTCTTCGTGTGCCATCACTGGCTGTGGAAGTGTGTATGTGTGTGTGTGTGTGTGTTTGGTGATAAGGTGATATGCAGCTCAAGATGCCCAGAGGCAGTTAATAACCTTTAGGCGCTAAAGAAACTGTGATTCCTTGTTTACACCTGGTATTAAAAAAGGTGAACCGAGGCTGCGTTCAGGATTTCCATACCAAACAGCGCATAACACTGCTATCACACCTGGCTGGATGTGTGTCTGTGTGTGTGTGTGTGTGTGTGTGTGTGTGTGTGTGTGTGTGTGTGTGAGTGTTGATCAGATTTTCTCACTTTATGCAGAGGATCAGCAGTCATGTCAGATCTTAGATAAGTTAGCCGGCCAGCACACTTTATTTATTAAAGGTAAACTCTTAGAAAAAAAGTCTATCTAGAACGTTCTTGATTTTATTTCTGTTCAGAACCGTACAACATCCGAGTGTTTCCCTTTCAGAGAGCATTTCAAGCTGAACCATTGAAGAACCCCTAAATTAGCCAAAGAATACTTTTTTTTTTCTTAAAAATGGACACACTGGAGATTATTTCTCATGGTCTTATGTAATGGCTTCAGAAATACAATACACTCTGAAAATATACATTTCTTAAGATTCTTTATGGGACGGCCACCTAATATTTGTGAAAAAAAATAAAAGGTCTAAGGGAGAGCTAAAGGAATCTCTGAGGTCTAAAGGAATTTTTCTTTTTTCTACTATTTTCATTTCATTTTAGCCAAACAGCAAACCGAAGCTGTTTCTTTGGATAATAAACCCATGTGTCGCTCTTTTTAAAATGAAGTAGAACTACATTATACATTGTGGATCTCTTTCATCAAATAAAATGTAATATCATAAACATAAATAAAAATACTCCATGCCTTCATATTATATGATCTCTAGACTATATGAGTCGCAGAACCATGTGATTTAATACACATGACAAATGACTAATGACATCACTGCACTCCTACTCAAGTAGACACTGTATAGTGTTTATGACAACCAACTCCTACTGAAAGAAGCCTTTATAAATGTTCAGCTCAAGCTATGTCAGTTGTCATGGAGTGCTTAGGTAGGCATTATGAAATGTCAACATAAAAACTAATGTCGTTAGTGCTTATGAATCAAATCACATCATATGACGCTTTCACAAAGGTTTGTGTAGCTGTTATATCAACTTAAAAAAAAAAAAATGGGGAAAGCAATGTATAGGACAGCCAGCACCTGTATAAAAAAACAGCCTTAATAAATATTTATGTCTGTTTATGTCATTTGTCATGAAGTGCTTATGTAGGGTTAATGAATGCCATATTTTTGAGCTTAAAAATTCTTGATGTGATATCAGCTTGACATAAAAATCTCAGTGTTTATGAATCAAGTCATAATGTAATGAAAGTTTCACAAAAGTTTGTGCAGCTGTTAAGTTAATCAGTTTGTGTCAGTTATTATAAAGTGCTGTATATTCGCTGTATAGGTGTAATGTAGCCTTATGGACATTATATGAAACATGAATGAATTCAAAATTGTATGTTTATTAAAAGTGGAAGTGCAGGCACTCCATGTGCTCCTGAGCCGTCTATGCCCTGTGGTATGTAATAGGACTTTGAGGACTCAGCGTGTTTGTAAAAAGTCGATTTTTATCTTTTGGAAGTGCTTCACTATGATGAAAACAATTGCAAATGGAGTTTTAAAAGTAAAAGGGCTCTCCTTAGGATTAATCATACGCTAACAGTTGAGGAAAATCACCTAGTGAAAAAGCAGCTTAAACTGACCATGCACTCATTACAATTCAGACATAGTTCGGACATGAGACATAGCTGATTAATTATATCCAAATAAAATTCTGTCCTTGAGATGAGCATTGCTGCTGATTTCCTTTTCGTGGCGTCTCCAGGTACGACACTCGTATCATGCCACAGCACTGTTGATTTATCAAGATTGACTTGATTGATCAGAAGGTATTGATTCAATTTCTATAAAAGCAGCTCTGACAAAAAAAATGTAATGCATTTGTTCTAATATGGCATCGTTTATGTTATCATGCTTTAATTAATAAAACAAATTGTAATTGTTGACAAACTGATGTGGTATAAGAGGAATAAAACACTTCGGGACATGCTGTTATTTGGAAAATATTCAACTTCGGGTGGTAGCTGTAACTCTGCTTCACGTCAGGCCACATCACACCACCCTGTTGTTGATTATTTTCGTACAATAATATATCCCTTTGTATTTTATTCCTTACATATTTTTAATATTTCTCTCAAATGGTACTCCATGGTGTTTTGAGTGTATTTACAGTCCAGAAAAGTGTGAACTTTTTTTTTCAAGTGCTATGTTAATTCCAGCTATTATCTCCTTATTTTGTTGTAGTAAGTTGTTATTTTGACTTAGTATCTCATTATTTTGACTTACTATCTCATTATTTTAACCTAGTATCTAATTATTTTGACTATCTTGTTATCTTGACCTTCTATACATTATTTTGACTTAGTATCTCATTGTTTTGAATTTCTATTGACTTAGTATGTTGTTATTTATTAATTGTTATAATTTCTTCTTCTTCATTATTACTATTATTATGATTATTATTATTATTATTATTATTATTATTATTATTATTTTGGCTTAGTATCTGGTTATGTTGATTAATAACTCATATCAACTACTATTGCTAGACAATATTTTGAAATAACAAATTAGTAAATCAAAATAATTAGTTCCTACATTTAAATAACAAGTTAGTAGTTAGTTAGTAAAAGTAAGTCAAAATAACAAGATCCTAAGTCATAATAAAGACTTAGTAAGTCATAATAACGAGATACTAAGTCAAAATGAGATAATATCTTGAAATAACGAGTTGCTAAGTCAAAATAATGACACCACCTGAAAAAATTCACACCTTGCAGATCAGGGCTTTCACACAAAATAGCCAAAATGTTCAAAGTCACATGTGACTATAATATGTGCATAAGTGTTACACAGAATTTAAAATGACATAAAATGAGATAAACTTTTATTATTCCCTCACTGGGAAATTAAAGTATTCAGTATTAACTCCTATCTATGTGCGCAGCTTAACTCTGAATATGCCAGAGTGTGTGTATCTAGCACTTTCTCCAGCTCTCCAACCCTGATTTCTGGTCACTTGGTGGATTCTTCTTGACTGTCAGTCGTGTAGCCCTTGCATCACTGTCAGCTCCTTTAACAGCGCAGTGAGTGGACTGCAATCTGTCTTGCCAAATAAACGTATGTAGCAATTACTAGGAACGAATCATGAATTCCCTCTTAATGTGCACCTGCCGAACCTGGCTGAGCTGACATGATCTCTCTGAGAAGTAAACAGAGGCAGGGTTATATGATATGTTACTGGAGGGGTTGAGGAGTAAGATATCTGAGATTCACCTCTGGATGAGGTAGGCCTGTGGGTTCCCTGGTGTTTCCTTCATTTTCCTGGTTCCTTGTCCACTTCTCTACATTACACAGGGTGGAGCTGCAGAGAATGGTAGACGTACGAGGAAGAAGCAGCGGCCCGTAGGATAATTCGCTCAGCCGGAGGCAGCGCTTTCCCACGATTCCTCTCTTTCCACCCACTCTCTTCTATTGTGCTTGCTTGCTATTATTGAAGGGTTTCGATGGTGGGTGTGCTCCGAGGCACACACATGGGCAGGAACGTAAGCTTGGAATAAGATCACATCCTTTGTCACCATCCAGCTAGATGTATACTTTAACTTCATGCCACTCATTAGCTTCTGAGATGTAAGACACACACAGATCAGACTCACCCAGAAAATGGAAGACACTAGAGCGGACATGTGACGGGTTGCAAAGGGACGCTGTCGTCCGAGTGTGCGGCCCTTGGTGACTCGACGCACCCTGACAGCTTGCTCGATGCTCCAGGGACAGTGTCACACTTTTCCCCCTCCTTTTTGCCTCACACATTCTCTCTCTCTGTCTTTCTTTTCCATGACAATCAAGAACAATTGAGCTCATGAGATGGATTCAGTAGTTCTAATGCGAGGCCCCCGAGGCAAAATGTTCAAACAGATCGAAAGAAAAACATGTCAAGGCTCAGGGTTTACTGCTTTAAGTTTTTTCCACAATCTCTATCATTCTTTTAGAGCAGCAGGATGAAAGAGGAGAGAGTAAGCGAGAGATAGGAATGCACTGACAGTGCCTGGGTCAATACTGCCATCTGCTAGTGGTTTCTGGTAATAACTGAGTTCAGACCACTGAAATATAACCATTTGTACACTTTTCCCACCATATATACTGTATGTATTTTACTGACTCACTATGTACTATACTGTATTATATCGCTGCATATTGATTGTTTCTGTAGCTCAATCCACTCACCATCCACTTTATTATTATATTGAAGATAGAAAAATGACCAGATGATGGTTTTCCAGTCTTCGGTTGTCCGGTTTGAGTGATCCTGTGCCCACTGTAGTCTCAAATTCCTTTTTGGCTAACAGGAGTGAAACCTGAAGTGATCTGCTGTTGTAGCGACTCGTTGTGAGTCCTGAGATGCTTTTCTGCTCACCACGGTTGTCAAAACTGTTACTTTCAGCTCGAACCAGTCTGGCCATTCTCCTCTGACATCTCTCCTCAACATGGCGTTTCTGCCCGTGGAATTGCTGCTCGTTGGATGTTTTTTGTTTTTCACACCATTCTGTTTAAACTCTAGAGACTGCTTTGTGTGAAAATCCCAGGAGATCATCAGCAGTTCCTGAAATACTCAAACCAGCCCGTCTGATCGTTGCCAACCACCATGCCACGGTCAAAGATCACATTTTTTCTGATTTCTGATGTGTACTGAAGCTCCTGACCTGATTTTGTGAATTGTGATGTTGCCACATAATTGGCTGATTAGATAATTGCATGAATGTGCAGGAGTACAGGTGTTCCTGTTAGAATGACCGGTGAATATGTTGCCAGTGTTTCAACCCAGAGCTTGGGGTTACTGCCTGTGCAGAGTTTCACATCCTCCCCATATCCACATGGGCTCTTTCTGATTTCTTCCCAACTCCCAAACACATGCCACTAGCTGAACTGGCTGCTCATCCGTCCAGTACAGTTCCAGAGAATCTCTCCCACTGTGGACGCAAGCTGTTCTGGTAGCATGTGGTAGCTCTTACTAACACACTTTATGTTGTTTTCTCCTCGTCTTTACCGTACGTATGTTAACCCGAGTGTAGGTTTATATGTGTTTGTTCCTAAACTGTGTCTGCGCTGAGCCGTTTTTGCTTGACCACTGCATCTCCCCAGTTACTGACCCTACCTTCTGCATTAATGATGACGCCTCACTGCAACAGGAGATCAGCCTTGTGTCTTGCGGCATATCAGTACCAATTATGAGCGATGGTGAAGTCTGCCCATTGGCATGTGAAAGAAAAACCCAGCAGGCTTCTCAGATCATAAAACTCTCTCCATCTATTGATGAGATCGAGGCTGAGCTCTGTTTCTAAAGGATTAGGCTACTCGCTGTGAAATCCAAAGTTGCTCTGATGCCTTGTCTTTGTTTATTTCAGTCAAGCTTTGGGATTAAACTGGTTAAAGGATGAAAACATATGCCTTACTCTAGCTAGGACATTAATAATGGTATGAAAAACAACATGCCTCGAACAGTAGTTCCAGTTTCAAGTTCATTCTAATATGCTATCATTTCTTGAATGAATGACTTGTATGGCAGACGCTCCATATAAACAGATTAAAAAAAAACTGGGTGTAAGTCTCGATGTGGTGTTTTTTAGGTTTTTTTGGAAGGAGTCTCCAGTGTCAGCACTTTATAACAGTCAGAGGTAAAGCTCTAACTTCATTTTCCAACACACAAGTCTTCAGGACTTTCTCACTAACATGACAAGGTGTATTGTTTTGTCTTATTAACTTCAAGAAAGGCTGGTGAGGGAACAACGGTTTATAGCTGCTATAGTGTTAGTGATAAAAGGGACTAACCTGTTTTGTGGATGTTCCAGAACATTAAACATATAAACGGAAAAATCACTTTGGTTAACGGTTTCCTACATTACCCACAATGCTGCCTGACTACCTGCTGATAGTGGTGCAGTAGGATTTACGCTACATTCGCAAGGTGAAATTACGTCATTTTCCACATGGCACATTCAACACACAAAGTGGAAAAAAAAAGAACATGGAACCTCCATGTTAGTCTTTATGTTGTCTCTATAATTAGCAATGAGCTAGTCAGCAGCAATCTGTGTAGTGAGTGTTATAGATTTAACAAGCGAATATGTCTGTATGTTTATTGATATAAAGCAAATACTTGTATATACAGAATAACACATTTAAAGATAAGGAGTGCTGCTTTGTTTCCTTCTGATAGCTGTGCACAGACATGTTGATTTGATGTCACTCAGTAAGAAACTCCTAGTTGAGAAGACTACCCTAAGTTGATAAGAAGTAATTTCAATTTGGGGGCCGTTTTCTTTGGCTTTTCCTAATTGGAGGTTGTGAATTACAAGTTGCGATCTCTACCTAAATAGAGTGATGCAGCAGCACTTTAGTGCTGTAGACAGTCCAGCTCTCTCAGCTCCTCATCTGTACACTATATTTGCGCAAACACGTTTGTATTATAACCATAGCAGCACTTCTGCTTCCGGCTCGTCCACTATAATGACAATATTTTATACCCGGTGTCTCTAGGCATTCCCCAAAATATTATATGTAAGAACATTTGCAAAGTTCCTTTTAGTAAGCAGGAGGAAAGTACAAAAGTAAGAAAATACCTATTAACAGAAACAAACACCCATGCTAACATTAGCCCAAGACTATGACTTTATTGTAAGACTGAAAAAACAAAACAAAACGAATGTTAGACATTGCTGTCTCTCTGTACTGACGAATGTAAACAGTAGCAGTGTAAACAGTAACAATACACTCTGGTCATGATTCGATTTGATTCAAGATACTGGCTTCATGATTTTGATTGGATTCTCAAAATATTTGAACAAAATTTGAATGAAGAAAAATTATGACTGAAAAGACTCCTTTTTTTTATTTCTGAATCATAAACAATGCAAAACAGTGTGCATTTTTGTCTGTATAAAATTAAATAATTCAAAAATTGCTACAAACAGAGGTTTAATATTATAAAAAAAAAAAATTAATAAATAAATGTATAAATTCTCCCCAAAATTCTGACTGAATAAACAAAGTGCCTGTCAGGTAAAATGTCTGATTTCCACAGCTTCTGGTGTTGACTGAAAAGACTCCTTTATACGGTACGCTAGTTATGGTCGTGTCACCGTATAACGTATTACGTGTGTTGGTTGTTGCAATCCAGAGCTATCGGACTATCAGACTTCACAAGTGCACATGATCTCACAGGCTGTCCATGAAAGAACGTGATCACATGACCAGCGTGCTCTCTATATATTTTAACCCTGTGGGATGCGCAGATGGGGACCTCTGGTGCTCAAACAGTGCAACTGCATTACATGCATAATGAATCGAGTTCTGATTTCCACAACGTGAATCGCACATTTCCACAATGCACATCATCACATATTTGCATCGCGATGCACGGTGTCATGATGTATTGTTACACCCCTAGTAAACAGTGCTACTGGAGACGCGACATTCCCACTATTTCAATGAAGCAATATCACATGAGCAAGAGTGCTGTTATAATGAATATCAGTACTGCTGTGATTTGACCGTATCTAATCACAACCATGCAGATATTCAGTATAACCTCAAGTGCAATGATTGCTTTTATACAACAGTTCTATAAACAAGAAATTATTATCAAGTAAGTGACATTTCGGACACAATATGGCCAAATGTTCTGTTTATTTTTGCTCCGCTAGCGGAAATAGATCCTGAAGAAGCTACACTTACTTTATAGCACAATAGCTAAATGGCTCACATTTATTTGTACATTCCCGTTAAAGGTGCTTCCATTAAAAGGATAGAGAGTTAGACTTGCAACCCGAAGGTGAACCTGAAGGTCGTGGGTTCGAGTCTCAGGTCCGGCAGGGATTGTAGGTGGGTGGGTGTGCTCCGGGTGTGTGTTCACTACTGTGTGTGCACTTGGATGGGTTAAATGCAGAGCACAAATTCTGAGTAAGGGTCACAATACTTGGCCACATGTCACTTCACTTCATTTATATTCCTGAAACGTCCACTGATTATGTCACTAACACTAGTGTAGTAACGGAGTGAAGAGCGAAGTGATACACACTGCACACTGCAGTTAGGGGAAATATAGGCACTCTTGGAACGCCACTCGACCAATCAGATTAGTGGAACTAACTGTTGTGTAAAACTAAAATTCCCTGAAATCGCCCTGTGTGCGAGTAGCCCATACAGCACCAAGCAACAATTTCAATACAAACCCATTTAATGTGTTATAATATGGTTATCATTTAGTTTAAAGATCTTATTTTTTTCATTTAGTACTGCCCTTCAGAAGCTACATAAGACATTTACATGTTTCCCAGAAGACAAAATAATAACAATTTACACCAATCATCCTATTCAAAAGTTTACACCCCCCTGGATCTTAATGTGTCGTGTTGCCTGCATCAGTGAATGTTTGCACCTTTTGTAATAGTTGTGTACGAGTCCCTCACTTGTCCTCAGTGTGAAAAGATGGATCTCAACATCATATAGCCGTGTTGGAAAGGAGTCAAATATGCAGCAGATGCTGGAAAAGCAAAGAATGTGCAGGAGCTGAAGGATTTTTCTGAAGAACAATTGGCAGTTTAACTGCTCAGGACAAACAAGGGACTCATGAACAACTATCATAAAGCATAAAAACAGTCATTGATCATCCAGGTAAGACACACAGTACTAAGAATCAAGCGTTTGTAAACTTTTGAACTGGTTCATTTGTGTAAATTCAGGTATTATTGTGTCTTGTGGACTATATGTCAATGTGTTATGTGAAATAGTTTATTCAGGGCAGTACTAAATAAAAAACAAAATGCAATTTTTATGATCCCTAATTATGATACATATATTTTTTTAAATTTAAAAAAATTCAAAATGTATTTGGAACAGGTCTGTGAGAAAAAATTAAGAACACTCATGTTGTTATTGTTTCAAATATTATATACAAAAACATACAAATATATACAAATTACACAATATAAATTTATGATTTAAAAAAATAAAAAAAAAAAACCCTGAAAGTTAAGAAAATATATTTGGAGCAGGTCTGTGAGGAAAATAAGAACACTCGTATTGTTATTGACAAATATTAGCTAATTAAATTCGATTTCTTTCCTTGTTTCAAATATAAAACAAATTAAACACTATTCATTTATGATAAAAAAACTGAAAGATAAGAAAATGTATTTGGAAAGGGTCTGTGAGGGAAAGTTAAGAAGAATATTGGCTAATTAGATTTGATATCTTTCCTTGTTTCAAATATAACATACAAATTAAACACTATTAATTTATGATAAAAAAAAACTAACTAACAAAAAAAAAAAAAAAAACCTGAAATTTAAGAAAATGTATTTGGAGCAGGTCTGTGAGGAAAATAGGAACACTCATATTGTTATTGACAAATACTGGCTATTTTTGGCTACTTTAAATCTCTATTAATTTATGATTTTTAAAAAATAATAACTTATGAAGCCTTGTGTAAAGCTGGCTGCCCGCCCACACACACACACACACACACACACACACACACACACATACACAGCAGCTCTCCACATTCTAGCAGCAGCAGCTCTCCTCATTCAGACCACATGATTAAATTCCCGCCATCTTCAAAACGCCATTCACACTGAACACATCTAATCCAGCGGGGGCATGACTTCATCACCATTACAGCCAAACTGCAGCTGTACTGCGTTCCCTGTCACTCAACACCGACCCCCACCCTCTCCTGTGCTGTCTAACATCTCACAACCATATCCACGAACAAGGGCATACGCCATATTTAAGGTTTAAAATGTAAAAATCATGTTAAATTTGCGTGTTTGTGTTTGTGTGCCACTCTGTGAACGCTCTGTGAAATGCCTTGCGGCCTGCCTGAGACTGACTTAGAGGAATAAACCATTTGCTTACAGGGGAGACGTGACATAGCGATCTTAGAAGGACTTGTACTTTAAATACAAAATATGTTTTCTTCTAAAGATATATAATCATGGAATATTGTGTATAGTCATTTCAATCGCGTTAGTGACTAAAAATTGTCATTTTGAAACGATTACAGATAAAACACCTCGGCGTTCCCCCCTAAACAGCGCGCTAGAGGAACAGTCCACCCCAGACTGCGTTGTATGTGCAGATTTCCTTAACGCAAGCTGTATGTGATTGTATGCTGTAGCTAGGGTTTTATTTTTTTTTAACCGCCGCTTTATAAATTTTGTTCAAAACTTCAGCATGTCGGTGGCTTTCGCGCCTCACAGACAACGCGGGAAGGGTGATATTACACCCGCGGGGATACAGAAGGTAACCGTGTTTTGGAAAGCGCAGCAATAATAAAAGCGATGCTAGTCTGTTAGCAGGTTTAGCTAATTAGCTTGGCAGCGTTGCTACACTTTTAGCACCGTGGCATAATTTTAATCATAAAAAGAGGCTTTAAATTTTTAATAAGCATATCTAATAACCGAGCTTGTATGTGCAGCATTTTGTTTTTTTAACTATTTTGAATAAACAGCACTCAAAACGTTTTTTTCTCATCGCCATGTTTAACTAGCTCAGTTGAAGGCCTAGGGTGAATTCCAAATGGCACACTAATGACTTCGTAGTGCACTAGGTAGGGCGTGGAAACCGTTATCATGCGCCCTAGGTAGTGCAGCGGTGTGGAGAACAGAACGCGGTTTGGGATACAGCCTGTCTTTTCCGTAGCTACATAACTGACTGCAATTAACGTTAGCTGTTGCCTTTGTTAGCTTGCTGGTGAGGTTAATGGCTCATAAATAGCTGGAAATCTGTTGGAACTTTTTTTTTTTTAATCTTATTAAATCAGTTGAACTGATTTTGTTTCAGTTAAACGTGATGTTTGTATTCGTCCCTTAAAAAAAAAAACAAGAAAGGAAGCCATTATAGAATAAGGAGCTAGTGATGGTTAGTCTACTTTTTGCTCTTTATCTCCACCTCAGTGCTGGTTTGGGCCACAAAAAGTATAATTTAGCTTCATTAACATCTTGGTTTGTTATTTTTTACTTCCTCAGCTCCTTCAGATTGTTGTCAAATCCATTCAATCCCAGTAGTACTAGGATTAACTCCATTTCAGTCCTACATCCTGTGCTATGATTAGGTGTAAGTTTACTCCAGAGACTATATACTTTTTAGTAGAAAATATATTCTTACTATATAATCCCACCCTGAAGAAGAGCAGAGAGAGTCCAGAAGCTCAGTCGAAAAGGTCTTTTTTTTTTTATTATTATAATTACGCCTCAGTGAATCTGATAAAAGGGCAAGTCAGGTAAATCACACATCATGTGCTGCAGAGCTCTAACACATGGTTGGCTTTGGCGAGAAGGAAGATCCAGGTTTTACGAAGGAGGAGTAAAGACAGGGTTACGCAAAGTTACTGGACCACAAGGTCTACGATAGCTCTGCCTCGAACTGGTTTCTTCTTCTTCTTCTCAAACTGGCGCCAAGAAATCAGAAACTAAAACCTTGAGGATGTGATAAAGGAAAACCTCGCTTCAACGTACAGAGTCGCTGCAACCTCAGAAATCTACAGCAGACTAAATCATGAGCTGAACACGTGTGCAGATGATCAACAAGTACACTCTAAGTATCCATTTAGAGTACGGCTGCACAATATATCTAAATTAGCGAAATATTGCAAATGTAAATAATCACGATATCTATATGGCAAGGGCTTGCGATAACTGAATGATTTTAATACTTCAAAAAGTTACGAAAAGTCAAAGTTTCAGGGTGACGCAGATAACAGAGAATGCTTTCTTTTCCTCCAAACAACATGAAACATGTATGTTTGTCATTTTCAGTTTTTAAATATGTATAAATATAATTTAAGTTGATTATACAAACGTACAGCATTATCGTACTGCCAATCGCATTATTTAACAAGCTATCGCATTTTCCTTCAATATCGTACAGCCCTAATTTAGAGATACGCTTAATGTTGTCCGTCAGCCGCAAACAAAATATTTCCAGTTTTCATTTTATTTAAAATTGATCCGACTCTACTTTCACACTAGCAAGCGACACGAGTGTGTTTTAGTTAGCTGGAATACAAGTCATCACCTCAGAGTGCTTTTAACAAGCGCAGACTCCTCCCAGTACACGTTAGTTCATAACACACACGGTTTATAATCTGATGAAGATGGAGCTTTTAAAGAAATCATGATTTTTGAGGCTCATTATTTAAAGGAAACCCCCCAAAAAAGTGGTCAGTGTTATGAGCTGATTTGTCTATTAAGTAAGGAGTAAAACATGTTATAAATTTTCATCAACACAAAGCTGATTGCTTCCGTGTAACAGCACGTCCCAGAGTGTTTTATTCCTCTTAAATCACAGCAGTTCGCAAAAAATTAGTTTTTTATTTATTAATTAAGGTCATGTTATATTTTTTTAACCATTTATAGTTATGTTTAATATTGTGAAATGTCCACAAAACAAGTTCCTGTTATCACTTGTGCTACAGCAGCTATTAACAGTTGTTCCCTCACCAGCTTCTCTCTCTCTCTCTCTTTTCCTCTTAAAGTTAATAGCACAGAAAACGCTGTTTGTCTTGTTACTGAGAAACAAAAATGTTAATAAACGGTTACTGCGCTGACACTGGAGACTCCTTCCCAGAAATGTTAAATGAACATCATCGCAGAGAAAACTTCACCATATCAATGATTTCATCTTTTTTTTTTTTTTTTTTTTTTTTTAAATCTCTTTATCTGGAGTGTTCGACATACAAGTCCCTGAGATAAAGTTGTTACTATAGAAACGATTACGTGTTAGAATGAGAGCATTAATTATAAACCTGTGATTTGCCTTACAGGCAGAACTGCTGTTATAGAAAATTAACCAACACCGTCTGACCAATCAGATTTGAGAATTCAGCGGCACTGTGGTATAAAAATGAATTTAAAGTTAAGCGTGGAAGAGAATAACGTGCATTTGTGTTTGTGTGTATCTGTAGTTACTGGATGAAAACAATCAGCTGATTCAGTGCATCATGGACTTCCAGAGCAAAGGGAAAACAGCAGAATGTTCACAGTAAGTTTCTTCACAAACATCTGACAGGTTCTTCGGATCTGATTGGGGCCGGTGTGTGACCACTTTTCATACTGAAACAACTTGCACAGGAAAATTTTCAGACATTCAGGCTTTCCCAACAGGACACATCTGTTGAATGGCGTGTGTGTGTGTGTCCATGTTTATTAACAGGACACCACGCTTCTGTCATCATGTTGTGCTTTTACGCGTTGGCTTTTAAATATTTGATGCTGGGAAATTCTATGCAAATGTCAGATTCAACCTGGGAGAAGTTTTGCTTTGTTTGTATTTAGTTTTATTCTTAGTTTCTATTTTAGCTGTTACTTTAACAATTAGTCATGGCGAGGACCGTTTCAGCCACGGCACATTCATAATGCAAAAAAAAACCTAAAAATACCCTCAATGAGAGGTCACATGCCTATTTCTGTATTATATGTAATGAGTAATACGCTCAGTGTTATAGGAAATTAATTAATGACGTGCAGCTACTGTGATATTACCGTTGGAAGATATGATTATTTTCCAATAACAGCACATTTTGAAATATTTTATTCCTCTTATACAACAGCAATTAATACGGTGGCCCTAAAGTGCAAAACACTTCAACAAACCAAAAATGCAACAGCGAAACCAAACATGCAACAGCGAAACCAAAGGCGTGACGGCAACATCAAAAACACGACAACGAAACCAAAAACACAACAGCATTAACTCAAAACAGAAAGGCTAGGTTTTTACTGAACGTCACGTTCTCGTTTCTGATTGGACACAGGGTTTGACTATCAAAGTAAGAAGGAACTATGCTTTTTCAGTCTGCTGATATCTTAGGCTAATGAAAACAGTTGGATGATTTAAAGGTTAATGATTTTTATCTTCTGTTTCACAATTTGAATCGTTTTGCCCTTACTGTGGCAAAAGCCTTGAAGCTGTTCCAAGCTTCACTACGATTAATCCAGCCGCTCTTCCTGAAACCACGATTAATGTAGCTGCTCGTAAAATTTTACAGGCGCGGCTTTTAGACATTTAGCGGAATTAGTGCCGAATTCAGAAACTGCATGTCTGCGGGCTCCTACACAACCGAAACAACTTAACTTTCTCAAAACAACCATTTTAAATAAATCAGTAACAAAACACACACACACACAGCAATTCACAGTATCTGTGAGTATACAGGCTAAAAGTTTACATTTAAAAATGTGTTGTGTTTTGCACTTCAGGGCCAACAATTTTTTTTTTTTCATTTATTAAAGAAAGTCTGTACTTTTTATCCATTTATAGTTACATGTAAGCAGTTATAAACACTCGTTTCCTCACCTCGTTCTCTTCTCTCTCTTTTGCCATATCACTGAGAAACCAGAAAAGCACAAACTCCTCTGTCCCGCGGTGGAAAACTTACTACTTACTTACTGTTACAAAGCACTGACACTGGAGACTCCTTCAAAAAAAAAAAAGTTAAATCTACTTACAGAAAACTTCCCTATATCAACAGTTATGTTTTTCTCTGTTAAATAACACATCAATCTGTTTATTTAGATTATGAAAAGCGTCTGCTGTACAAACCTCTGTGAAAGAGTCGTTACTATAGAAACGAGAACGTATTACAATGAGAGCGTTAATATAAACCTGTGGTTTCTATCACAGCCAGAAATACTGTCAGAGCAGCGGTTACAGGAAATGAATCAACACTTTCTGACCAGGGAGAATGGCGAATTTTGTTTACACTTGCACACACTTTGAGCTTCTGTCTCTGTATCAGGACTTGTCTTCACTGTTTAATAACAATACTCCCACCCTGTTCTGTTTGTTTTACAGTTACCAGCAGATGCTTCACAGAAATTTGGTCTACTTGGCCACAATAGCAGACTCCAATCAGAACATGCAGTCTCTCCTCCCGGCTGTGAGTGTCGTTTGTGTTCCACCAGTTTGCATCTCGTACATCATCTGTGTGATCTAACGAGCACTGAGATCTTCTGTAACCCACTTCTTCCCGATGCTAGTCTTTACAAAGCCTTTTATGTACTTTTCTGTTTGTTTTTCTTGCAATCAGCTTTAGCTAAAACACAGAACTGTGCTGAACTGATTTTAGAAACGTTTCTGTTGAGATTTATCACACAAGATCCTCTGCTGTAATCACTGAGATAATAGAGAAGATCTTTATCTGAATTGTCCTACATTTCTACTACATTATTTGGCTAAAAGTTTGTATACATATGACCGTCACACCCATGTGTTGTTGAACATCCCATTCCAGATTTATTTCCCCTTTGCAGTTATAATAAGCTCCACTCTTCTGGGAAGGCTTTCCACTAGATGTTGGAGCGTGGCTGTGGGGATTTGTGATCATTCAGCCACAAGAGCATTAGTGAGATCAGGCGCTGATGTTGGGTGAGGAAGAAGAGGTCTGGGGTTCAGTCGGTGTTCCAGTTCATCCCAAAGGTGTTCAGTGGGGTTGAGGTCAGGGCTCTGTGCAGGACACTCGAGTTCTTCCACTCCAACCTTAACACACCATGTCTTCATGGAGCTCGCTTTGTGCACAGGGGCATTGTCATGCTGGAACAGGTTTAGGTCTCTTAGTACTAGTTAAGGGAAATCTTAATTTTAAAGCATACAAAGGCATTCTAGACAATTGTGTGCTTCCAACTTTGTGGCCACAGTTTGGGGAAGAACCACATAGGAGTGTGATGGTCAGGTGTCCACATACTTTTGGCCATATAGTGTATTAAACAAATGCAGGTTAATAGAAACCAGTGGTGATGTGGAGATACACATTTAATAACTGCATTGTTGCTCACAGTAATGAGAAACTGATTAGACGTTAAAGTGCTTGAGAGCCATGATTTGATTCCATATGTAGGTGTATTTCCTTTTGTAACAGGAAGTCCAGAGGGGACCATGTCGATTAATTCCCAGAACACCCAATAGTGTTTGAGATACACCACACCTACCAAAAAATGCAGCCAAGAGTTTAAATAGAGTTAGTTTTCAGCAATTTATGATCTATATTTTAGAACGGAGGTTTCTAACCACTGTGCCTCAGATTGGTATTGAGCTCTGGGTCGTTTGTTACTGGCCTGCAGCAGTCTTTTCCCTCGCCCTCATCCGGTCAGGGCGTTAGACTGAAACAAAACTGCAAGCTCTATGGACGACTCTATGGAGTGAGATCATGCATGTTTGAGCCGAGATCTAGATTTTGGAGGAGGACTAAGCGCAGAGGCACACAGGCGTACTAACTTTCAACACGTACTAATTTTCAAGACAAAAGGGCTGTTTGGAAGATGAATAACGTGGGAAGCTGCACGAGTGGCCTGTGTTTAATGTTTACTAACTGCTACTGTGGTGAGATACAGGACACATGCGTTCTACGGAGCATTTGATTGGATGCAAATTGAATAAGTACCGAATGAATTTTACAAACAAAATTTGTAGCCATTTTCCTATAAATTTTATTTATATATATATATATATATATATATATATATATATATATATATATATATATATATATATATATAATATCTGTTGGGTTATTTGTCTTCACATTTTTACTGTCTTCTAGTAGAAAAAGATGTCTGTTTAACACCTGGATTATTCTTGTTATGATAAACTTTAAGAGTTTTAGCTGTTGAATATGCATTGTATACCAGCAAATAACTATTCTTTATTTCTGATTAGAATAGTTCTGATTTGATGAGCCCAATATGAGTTTAGGTTTAACACAGTGCTGCTGTTTACAGCCCCCCACACAGAACATGGGCATGTCAGGGGGCATGAATCAGAGCGGTGCGCCCCCACAGCCCCCCCACGGCCACAGCATGCCCTCAGACGGCCCGCCTTCTGGCCCACACATGCAGAACCAGATGAACGGTCAGATGCCTGGTAAGAGAGCGCCATCTAACAATTTTATGGACAAAAATCACAATAACTGTGTGATGTGATAGATCAAGGCTTTTAATCAGTAATTACTCAACAGCAACGAATTAACAAGGTGTGGTTTCTCTCCAGGACCAAACCACATGCCCATGCAGGGCCCAGGGCCCAACCAGCCTCCCAACATGCCGAGCGGCACCATGAACATGCCTCCCAGCAGCCACGGCTCCATGGGCGCCTACAACCATGCCGTTCCCTCCTCCCAGGGCATGAGCAGCCAGGGCCAGATGAACATGAGCCAGGGCCAGCCAATGGGCAGCTACGGTCCCAGACCCAGCATGAACATGCAGCCCAACCAAGGTACCGCTCTGCTGCTGCTGCTGATGACTGGCGCTGCATGAAACAGACTGTGTAACTAATCATTTAATGATTATAGTAACACATACCAGGGGTGGACAAATCATCAATTCATTAGCTAGCACATCAGGCAGCAGTGTGCTGCCCAGTCGCGTGCTTGCCTGGAAGTCCAGACTGAAATGCTGCAACTAATGTAATTTAACGTGCAAGTGTGATTATTCAAGAACTTTTGGAGCGACTTTACATAGCCAAAGTCTTAATCTTCTCCTGATAATGTATCTGGTGTTAAACAGTTGACAAAAAGTCAGGAAGTCTTTGGCTAAGATTTCAGCTATGACCTGTGGTGCTCATTCGTCACAGGTAAATTTGCGTCTGGCTGCCGTCATCGTTTTTATTTTATTAAAAGCTCAGTGAAGTGTTTCTAACAGTTTTTTTACCACAGCGCAGTTGAACTGGTGAATTCTTGAATCTGATTGGTCAGACGATTTATGATTTCTGCATTATTTCTGTATAACAGCACGGCTAGGAAAGTAGTTCCAGTTGTGACATGAAGGACATCTTAATATTAATCCGCTCGTTCGAATACTTTGTTTTATAGTAACAGCTCATATACAGGGCCTGTAAGGCAGACACTAATAATAATAAACTTCTGTAAAAACGTGTTTAACAAAGTAATATGCATAATCGTTGATGTGGTAATTTTTTATTTATTTATTTTTTTTAATAAAAGACGGTTATCTAGCACTTTATGGAAGGAGTCTCAGTTGTAAACACTCCTGGTCTCGCTTATGCTTTCTGTTTTCTCTGTAAAATGACAAGCTGCACTTTCTGACAGAGAGATAAAGAAAGAGAGAGAAAGAGGATGGTGAGGGAATGACTTTATCGCAGCGTTAACGTAGGTGCGAACAGGAACTAACTTGTCTCTCGGACGGCCCACAGCATATAAAGTTATAAATCGTTTAAATGAGCGGCGTGTCGTTAATTAATATATTAAACATTGTAATCGCTTGCCGCAGGCAGATTGCTGTGGTACAAGAGGAGTAACACGCTCCAGACTGTGACATACATTATTATTTTTTTATACATATTTAAATGTTTAAGCAAACAATTTAAGTGTAAAATTTTCTTTGTGGAAGCTCTGAGTATTATAGATTTTTTTTTTTTTTTTTACTTTCCCTAGTTCTTGGATGAGTGAATAGAAAAACACCCTGGTGACCGTTAAGTCAGCTGATCCTGCTCCTGTTGATTAAAAAAAAAAAACGATAGTCTGGATGTATAATATGGCTGTCCTGGGCTCCCAGGCTAATCTCCTTATTAAGGAGGATTATAGATTATAATAACTTTCACAGGTGATAAATTGTTTTATATCCAATTGTTAAACTCTATTTTAGTAATAAAGAACAGAAAAGATTCCTGCACTCATATGTGTACAGTTTTAAAAACCTGAATATATAAGAATTATTATAAAATATTTATATCTTTGGGGGGGTTTGTCTGATTTGCTTGTAATTGAGAAAGGGAATTGCTTGTGTATTTTAATAGCCTAGACGTCGTTACTGATTTGATAATGGAACTCTGATGGGTTTTATTCATTTGCTCAGTGATTTGTGGCACTTTGTTTGACATCTCATGAGCAAGTAGTGTTTCTTTTTATGTCTGTGAGCTCCAAATTGATTTTTAAAAAATGATGGAATTATTTTTATGGACATTTTGTGTTACTTAGCTTGTAAGTGCCTGAACATTATGTTTGTCTTTAGGTCCCATGATGCACCAGCAGCCTCCCTCGCAGCAGTACAACATGCCCCCTGGTGGTGGCGGGCAGCATTACCAGGGACAGCAGAACCCCATGGGCATGATGGGCCAGGGCAACCATGTGATGGGACAGAGGCCCATGCCTCCATACAGACCACCTCAGCAAGGTTCAGCTTCTTTACTCACTTACTGATAGTAATCAGAATCAGCACTTTTCATACATTAACACTAGAGATCGCACTGAGCTGACACCAGGGGGAAAAAAAAATGGTGGATCAGATATTGGCGAAATCATAGATCCTGTAAGAAATGCCAAAGATTGAAGCAGAATTTGGGGGAAAAAAATTTCTGGAACTGGAAGTGTTTACATATAAAGAGACTTTTTTTATTATTTATACTAATCTGTGAAGTTCTACATTAAAAATAAATTTAAAGCTTAGTAGTTTTTAAATTTAACGATATCTAATGGGTATTGGTATCAGGTGATACTCGAGGTGTTAGTATCGGTATCAGAAAAGAAAGTCGCATCATGCCATTTCTAATTAACACTATTACGCATTACAGCCTGAACTGCAAAGTTTTGTTTTTTCTTCTTTGTTCTTTCCTTTAACTTTTCAGCTGCTCTAAAAACTGTAGCTTTCTAAAGCTGTGTGTAAATCATTTACTTGGTAACAGCCCAGGGCCCTGATTTAAATTTCATTACAGTATGAGGAATGCGAAAAGATTTAAAAAAAGGAAAAAAAAAAGAAAGAAAAAAGGCACTTTGTTTACTATTAGGGCTGCACGATATTGAAGAAAAATGAGCTAGCTTTAAATAATATGATATGCTGTACGTGTGTATAATCAATTTAAATTATATATATATATATATATATATATATATATATATATATATATATATATATGTTGTGTGTGTGTAACTGAAAATGAAATAACTAACATTCATGTGTTTCATGTTCTTTTGAGGAAAAGAAAGCATTCTGTATTTGTGTCGCCCTAAAACATATGTCGATATTTACATTTGTGATATTTCGCTAATTTCGATATATTGTGCAGCCCTATTTACTATGTTACCTGGCTGCACATTTTTCCCATGTCTGCCTGTAAGCACCTAAGATAAAAATGTGTGTGTGTGTGTGTGTGTTTTGTTTTCAGGCCCGCCGCAGCAGTACCCGGGCCAGGAGGACTACTACGGAGAACAGTACAGCCATGGAGGCCAGGGGGCACCTGAGGGTAAGGACATCTTACTGTCTTTTCTATCTTACTACCGCAGTCATTCCTTCCTGGAGCGCCTCATAACTGACAGTCTGAAATGGATCTCAGAAATACCTCCTGGACTTGTTTTTTAGTCTAATGTTTTTGTGTGGAAATGTTCTATTATAGATCAGGGTTCTCACAGTGTAATTTTTTTTGATCTGCTCTGTGCCTCACTGGACTTACAGAGCTGTGTTAAGGACAAACACTCAACCTGTAAACCTTTTTTGATTTTTTTTTCTCCCCCCCCTACCTTGAATGAAAATGTCTGAGTCCATTCGAATGTAGTGTTAACCAAATTTTATATTTAAACTTATACTGAACACTTAGGTTAATTAATGTAGTCTTTTACACCAGATGTGCTGCTTAACATAGTGGCTTGTATTGCTTGAATTACTGGAATGTAAATACAATTGTAGACTGAGCCATGAAATGAATAATGACGTGAGAGTGCCATCTGGTGGTCATTCAGCTAACAGCCATGAGTGATAGTGTGTGGAAGAATCTGAAATTATTTGTGTGTGTGTGTGTGTGTGTTTGTGTGTGTGTGAGAGAGAGAGCGAGAAAGCGGGGGCCATTCCTGGCAGAACACACACACACACACAAACACACACACACACAGAGAGTCTCTATGCTTTGCGATTGGAAAACAGTCTACACCTGTGATCATTTGAATATGCATTTTTATTATTATTACTTTGAAAGTGGAGAAATTCATAATTCAAAGAAGTTCATAATTAAAAAAAAAACTTACATATAGGAGTAATTAATTAGAGAATTAACGGTGACGTTTTGATAGTTTTCCTGATATTACATGGTTTCATTACATATTTTTAGTATTGAGATTTTTTTATGATATTGTGGATATTTTTTTCTTTTTTCTTTTTTTTTTTTTTTTTCCTGAAGATACATGGATTTTGCTTACATTTTTGAAGGCACTTTGTGTTAAAGGTTATCTGTTAATTAAGGCGTACATTTTTATTTTTTTGTATATGCTTTGCTCCAATAATCATTCTCTCTCTCTCTCTCTCGCTCTAGGAAACACACAGTATGGTCAGCAGCAGGAAGCGTATCAGCAAGGCCCCCCTCAGCCGCAGGGCTACCCAGCACAGCAGCAGTACCCAGCACAGCAGGGCTACCCGGGCCAGCAGCAAGGATACGGTGAGTTCCACAGCACCGTCTCACACCAAAAATGTCAGAAGAGCACCGCAAGGTGGACGTGGTTACCTGATTTGTTCTGCCGTGCAACTAGGCAGGGGCTTGAGTAGAAAGATGTGCAGCGAATAATCCTAAAAGCGGTTAATAAAAGGCTCGTCACTCATCGGTTCGTCTAATTGACTAACTTTACATACATTTTAGCATCGGGTTTAGGTTTTACAAATCATTTTCTGTGTCACTTTTCTACACCGAATAAACAAGTGTTTAGGTTCAAATTGTTAGTCTCAAAGTGAGTAGGTTCAAAGTGAGTCCCCGGATTCACACATTTATGGTTTAGCAGTAGCATTTACGATATTTGACCCCTTTCTACAGCAATACAGGAGACACCTAAAAAATTTTTTAAAAAACCAAGCTTTCCTGTTTTTTCACCTAGAGCAGCAATCAGATTAAACAGAAAAGCCAATTCACTGAAGGGGAAAGGACACGGGACGTGAAACAGCCGCATCTGGTTCTGGTAGCGGTTAATTTGACGTTGTGCTGACTTTATCTAGGTGAAGTTTGATGTGTGAACCAGTAGAAAAAAAATATGTTTGGGGATGCAGTCTCTTTAAAACAAATGGAGCTGTTGCTTATTATTGAGTAGTGATCACACCAGACTCTGAGCACACATCTGAAAATAGCCGTCTCATCCGCTGATATTCGCTGGAGGTTTGTGGTAAATTTCTGTATTTTTATTTATTTTTTTCCTCTGCTTCCTAGGCTTTTCTTCTTAGGAATGTTGGCACCTATGGATATAGCAGTATTAATAGTTTATGTGCAACTTCATGTGTTTACTGTGTGTAGACAAGAGAAAAAGGTGGTCAGGTTATGGCTCAAAACGAGTGTGCCTGGGAACGCTTCATCCTCCCCCAGCCCTTTTTTCCTCCTCGCATCCTGTCAGCTCATCTCTCCTGCTCGCTCTGGCTGGGCTGGAGGCTTCTCACATCTTAATAATGAGCTGGTGGAGGAACACACACACACACACACACACACACACACACACACACACACTGCAAAGCTGCGGGCACCATCTGGAAGATGTTCTTCCAAGCGCCCACAAGGTTAAGATGGGCCAGTGCACCTAATGATCCTGCGTGGGCTCGTTTCGAACGAGCAGAGTCGGAGCGAGCCCAGCACGCTGCGTAATGGCCAAGCGCTCGGCCGGCCCACGTCACTCTTAATGAGTCTGGGCTTTTTTAAATCGAGCTTTATGGACTCCTTGATGTTGGGCCACATTAGCAGGGCAGCGCGCTACTCGTGGGTCCACCACCATCATTATACGCAGTCGAGTCCGGAGCCGGCCTTCATCCTACTCCTACTCCTCTTCCTCTGAGCCTATGTGCTGATTGATTTGCTCTGCGGCGGTGTTGCATTTGATTCGCGCTCGCTGGTACTCAAAAGGCGACTTTCATATGGAACTTCGGCAAACAATTACAAGGAGGCACGAAAATGTATGTGGGGAAAGTTGACCGTTGCGTTTGATACCCAAAAGCACAGCTTATTTGTACTGCAACTATTTAATAAGCAGAAGCAGGCAGATGTGGGCTTGTATCAGCAGTCAGAGATTGGTGTCATGCAGTATGCTGACTTTTCTTGCCCTATTCGTCTTGTAGGGCCTTCTCAAGGTGGTCCTGGACAGTACCCCAATTACCCACAAGGCCAAGGGCAGCAGTATGGAGCGTACAGGCCACCTCAGCCTGGTCCTCCACAAGGCCAACCACAGCGCCCATACGGTTATGACCAGGTAAGTCAGCAAGAGAGAAAAAGGAGTTAGGGGTCTTAAAGCATTTGAAATAAGGGAAATGGGAAGTCTGCACTTGTGTTTGTGATTTGGAGCACTTCAACCCAGTCTTTAATGACGTCCAGGTAGTCCACATTTTCGTTCGCTCCTACTACAATGCTCAATTAGAAAGCAGAAATGTATTTGTTATTATTATTATTGTTATTTTACAGCAGTCATTCTCAATACTTTTTTCTGTCTCCCATTAAACCCAAGGCCTGTTGAAGTGATTACCTTCTTTTCTAAACTGGGACAGAATAAATGAGTGGACTTCTAACGCTGATCTAGGCTGGGCTGAAGTGGGTAGTTCTGTTCTGGTAGCGCCTGCTTAAAAAAAATAAATAACTAACTAACTAAAGGGTGCATGTGAATCACAAAGCCAGTGACGTGTAAAAAAGATTAAAGTCACTGTGCCAACAGCTCATAAGCTGGTCCTCTTGTTGCCTCTGTTATTCCTGTGTTTCTCTGTGGCCCTTGGCGAAGGGGCCACTCTGTTCCTTTCATATCTCTATGTTTGAACATTCAGGGGCACATGAGGAAATAACGGACCGAGTATTTCAACCCCTGACTAGATGTTTAAGAAGCAAAGGTAACTTCTGCCGTGAAGCGTTGTCAGATCCAGACATTTTAACTCCTAGCCTTTTTTTCCCCCCAACCTCCGCTCTTTCCCGTTACTCTTATCTTCATTTTCTTTATTTTTGGTCTTGTATTTTACATTGTTTTGTAATCAGGGGTCGAAATAGTCCTCAGGTCCTTGTTTCAAACAGATGAAAAGTCACTGAGGGGGAAAAAAAACCCAGTGGTTATAAATTGTAAATATTTTTACTCAGTGTAACACTTGCATCCAGCTTTTGCATATATGAATTTGTTTATCGTTATTAATACCCAAGTAGTGCAACCATGGATGGTTGTCAAGATGGTAAACCCCTTTTTAGAAATATATATGTAAAATACCAAAAATACAAAAAAAAAAAAAAAAAAAAATGGCCAAAAGGTAACCTTCATAACACATCTGTCTTTCAGTCACTTTTATTCCTTTTCTCTCAAACTGTTAATGTAAATGCCACACACACACACACATATATATTACAGTGTTACTCATATTGCATCATCATTCTAACTTTTTATGCATTATTTAATATATAAAATGTAATTATAAAAGACAAGTGGCTATATTAGAACTGTGAGAAGAAAAAACTACAAGTTAAAGCATCTCTTTCTTTTTTTATTTTTTTTTTTATTATATGTAGTCTATTATTATGATCTCCTCATGCTGAAGCTCTTTCCATTATGTAAGCTGAAAAGGGATATATGGCTTGGTGAGCTCTTACAGTTTCACGGCTGATCCGGGTGTAGAATATGACAGTTATTACACCGCTGACCTTTTCAAAATACAGATTGCAATGCATTTTTCTCTATTACTGTCATATGTTTTCTGCAAAAACAGTGGCTTACAGCTCTCTTTAAAAAAGACCTGAAGTAATCAAGGGCTGAAACCAACAATTATTTTGGTGTTAATAATTAATAGATTCATTTATTCATTTTTGACGATTTAAAAAAGCCCAGGTGGTCGCACTGTTTTCTCTGTCATAACTTTCCCCAAATTTCCCATCCAAAGCGTCTAGTGTCTAAATGAATTGAAGTAGTGCTTCACACACACTGTGGGTCCTAACATGACCCAGCTAATCTCTAAAGAACTTTGTTTCCAACTTTGTTATTATTGAATTATATAGATTTTTGTCAGTTAGTTACTGCAGCTTTACAAAATAATCACGGCTGCTAAGTTTCTTTAAGCATTTTGGCTTTTTATTTCTAATTTGTTAAAAGTTAATATCACACTGCTAGCACACATTATATTACATAGCACAAGCAGCTTAGACCTATTAACACGAGTTGGTCTGAATAAATCCAAAAAAAACAAACAAACAAATGTTTTGCCATGAATAAATACGGATAAAATGTAATCCCTGTGTTTCACGAATAGGATGTGTATTCCACCTATCCTGCGCTCATGTTAGCAAGTGACAAGTCGCACATTTGCTTGTAGTTTGCCGTTTGTGGGCGTGTAGCAACAGCTAATGTCGTAGATTATGGGCATGCGCTGTCCAGCATGAGAAACTGTAGTAGCCAAAATGTGTTTTCTGAAGCAGTTAATACAAATAAAACTGATTTATACACATCACTTTTTGTCACTTTTGAAAGCAAGAAGAACTGTACTAGCTATGTACACTTACCAAAGGCCTCCACGATCTGTCACTGCTCTGTCCTTCCAAGCTTTATTTTTCTTCATAATGTCTCTATATACACTTAACGAGAGGCCCTATATTACAGAATAAGATGAAACCAGGGTAAATTTTTCTTTCTTTGCATGTCAAAAAGTAAATGGGAACTAATTGCAAGTGGGAATCTAAAGAACATTGGACTTGACACGCCACAGGATTGGTCTGAGGAATCATTCCAGCCGATCGTCATACTTGATTTGCATAGAGAACATCTCAGTTCAGGCCTCACTTGTCGTTTTGAAGCTGAAATCGTTGCTCTGTGTAATGCACATACATACAAACCAACTGATCACTTGTCACTTGCTGTGTGAACATAAGTTTAAGTGTTTTGTGTAGTTTGCAGTGTAGAACTTTACCCATAACGAAATTTGAAAGCATGGTATGAAGAAATTGTTCAAAACTGTTGTTTAATGATAATATCAGTATCAGTAGTTAATATGTCAGGAGTGTTTCATAATATTTTTCCTTTAGGTGTCACTGTGTACCACTGTCATACTGTGAAACTGTGATTTTATTAATATTTTTTTTTTTTTTAAACAAGATAATCTATCCTACCATGATCCATGATACAGTCAAACAGAAGCGTCTCTAGCCCTAAACTGGAGACTCTGTACTCACAAGAATCGCACCAGGCAAGGCCAGTCAGTGAAAAGGTTCTCACACATGCAGTGTCGCATGTACATTTGTAATGAATGTAGCTAAAAATGCTGAAGCGTTTTATTAACAGCCAGCATGAAGCGTCTTGAAGCAGCAAGGGTGACATCGGAGGATAAGTGACAAGCTTACATTTTTGCTGTTTTGTTTTTCGTCATCCTCAGGGTCAATATGGCAACTACCAGCAGTAAACAAGAGACGCTCTTCTTCCCGTTAGAGCGTCTGCGTGGCGCTTTACGTCTTTCTGGACCTGCGGAAGGGCTACGGCTCTCTGAGACTCCCACTCCCCTTTTCTAAATTCCGAAGAGATGGATCCCGCCTCTCTCTCTCTCTCTCTCTCACACACACACGTACACACGCGTACAGAAAAATCCTAACACACTTCTTTTTGTGCATAATTCTTTCAGACACACCCTGACGTTGGATGAAACTGTACATGTTTTCCACAATAAGTCTTTGTGTTGATGAGACGATAAGGCCGTGATCAGGCCAAACTGTTTTCTTTCGTCCACTTCCTGTTTCAGCAGATCACACGGCAAGCTGTAAACCTCACTACTTACTCCTATAATGACACTTTTCGGTCTTGTCACAACCCCTCCGTTTTATCCAAAGCCATCTTGAAAGCAGCAATGCCTTAAAAGGAAAAAAAAATAAATAAATCAGAGCGGCCTTATTTAATTTCAACAACAACAAAAAAAAAATCCAGGGAGGGGGATTTCGATATCCTGCAGCACGGAGTTGTCTTTTTGCTGCAGTATGTTAGTAACCATCTCTTCACTCGATTGCGTGAAAGTTTATCTAGCTGAAGCAATAACGGGGGGAGGGGGAGCGGCCCAGAGAGATGATCTTGCACAGGGAATATTCTTCTTACATGTCAAGGTCAAACTTGTATAATGTACAAATGTATTTTATGCTTTCTAGATAGAGCTTACTTTGTACTGAGGATTTGGAAACTTTAGCTCTAAATATTGTACCTTTTTTTTGTTTCACTGAATGTCTTTATTAGGTGTTCTTTTTCTTTCTTTTTTTCTTTTTTTTTTTTTTTAATAATAATTGTTGTCCCTACCTTCTCTAGTGTAATGTCTTTGGTTCCTCCCAGCCATGCTGAACCTTGATTAAACCCATCTGCTACTCTGGTGGTTCACGTGTTAATTGTCCACAAGGGAGCACTTCGTTTTTAAGTGCAGCGACTCGGCTGTACACTGAAAAAACAGCCCCAAGAGTGGACAGTCAGGAGTCGCATTCAAATTGGAGTCATAGAACATGGAGACGAGTTAAAAGCAGTATAGAATTCTTTCATACAGGTCCAGAATGATCAGATGTTTGTTCTTGATAAACTCTATAGGTATAGTGAGTAAAATTCATATTGGGTCCTTGATTGTGAGGATTACAAAAACGTACAAACACAGACATGTTTAAAGAGAAATCACCGTTTACATAATGAAAAACAAAATCAAATTTGAGCTTGCATCCAGTCTGTTTTCGAAACACCAAACTGCTCTTAACAGCTATTCTGTCAGTCAGTACGAAGATTAGGGAACGCATGTTGCAAATTTGTTCACGGTGTAATCACGGTGACGCTGATCGTGGTGCCCGCTTATTCTGGTCCTCTGTACCTTATTTTTTCCTGTGAAGTTTGTTTTAGCAGGCTGAAAATGTGAATTGGGCTTTTTTATTTTTATTATTTTTGTTTCTCAATAAAAGCTACAACCAGATCCTTCTTATTTTTAAGCTAATAGAAAACGGTCTTCAAAATGGTCACTTTTCATTGAGGGTGTTATTATTTTTTTTCTTATTTGTATGCATAAAACGTGGTACTGGTTGTAGCTTTATAATTTTCCTTCTAACTCCTAATGTGTAATTCTGAGCATGTACTATGATGAAGTATGAAGCCAGCGCAGTTCTCACAGGTACTTAAACCTGTGTATGGTTTTCTTTTTGGTTTTGAGGTTGTTTTTTTTGTTGTTGTTGTTTGCTTGTTTTTTGTAATGTTGTTTTGGGTGGGGATGGGAGTTCGAGATCAGAATGTACGAGTATATTTGTGCTGATGAGGAATAATCATTTGGTGCTCGGTATCATGATGCAACTCAAATGTGCCATGACTGTCTCTTTTTCCATGACAATGTAAAGTTGTACATCATTGTAACTGAACAAAATGGCTGAAATAAATTATTGTAATACGGGTTTTATTTCCATAGTTTTCTCCTTTTTTTTTTTTTTTTTTGTTTTAATTTTGTTATGTAAGCGGCTATGGCCAATTGGGATGGAATGTGGAAAATGGTAAGTAACCACAAACGCTTTAACTTCATACAGTCTTCTGTAGGGGGGTAAATGGGATGAACTGGTGTGTAATACATTTTGGAAGACCGGACTAGGGATGCATTCATATGAGTACTGATATTGGTCCAATTCAATGCTCATTTACTCGTACTCATAAATGTTCCATACGTACATCTGATACCAAATGATACTATGTGACCTAATCTCTAATAACCAGATGACCCGAAATGACAATGGGACCTGGACATATTTCATGATTAATAATGGCAATCAAAGCAAAGCAGACTGCAAATGTTTCTCTGTGAAAATATCAAGAAACAGAACTATGGCATCTTCTTACAAATAACTTGATCAAACATCTCGGATTTTGCACAGTATCTTTTTAAGGGAGAGCGTGATGGCGGCCGACCTGAGGTCGCAGAGCACTATCATTAGAGCAGCGTGTTTGAAAGAGTGCAATGTACTGTAAATTGTGTTCACACAGGTGTTTGTGAGCATACAGATAAATTATTGTTTGTGAGTACTGAGCACTGAGATATACACATTTTCTTTTTGTCAGTGGCTACACAAAGTGCAATTCACACCAAAGGCAGCATCTTAAACATCAAGCCTAGCATGAGGAGTTCGTTGCTCGTAGTACACAGCAATGAGAGCATAAACAGCTAGACAAAAATGTCACATAATCCATTAGGTATAATGTGTTCTTCCTGAAGTACAAAATGAGTTCCTGCGAAGATCAGCTATTCTGTGGTTACTCCAGAGTTCCTAATGGGTCTTGATGGAAATGCTAAAAAGGCAAGCTCATTGGTGAAACCTCTTGAATCAGAAGACTTATCAGGATGACAAGAAGCCTCGTCTTTAATGGGTAGTTAGAGATGGTGGTGTATCTGCCAGGCTGATATGTCAGTGAGTCATCCCAAAATAGGTGCCAAGATCAAGGTGTCCTCCACCGTGAAGTGCAGGTACAATATGGTGGCATCAAAAGCTCATCCTGCCTACATGAGTGAAATTAAATGAAAGTCAAATGGTCTCACGTGTGGCTGGTGGTCTGGGAAAACACTTTACTGTTTCACTGTTTCTGAAAGCTACAGACTTTCCTGAACTGAAATGTGTTTCTCTTGCATGTATCTCAACCAGAAGAAACTTGCAAAGGGGTAAAGCTGCATTTAAAGATTCCTTTCTGTTGCCACCTCACAGCTCCAGGATCTCCGGTTCGATCCTGAGCTCGGGTTATTGTCTGTATGGCGTTTTCTCTGGATCCCTTCCACCTCCCAAAACCATGCATGTTCAATGTTTTCACCTCTGTGTTTGATAAATTGGCACAGACTTCTCAGACAAAACCCACAGACAAAGGTAAGAAAGCAATTTTCACACCCTTTTGGTGAAAAATATTTGATTTCTTATGGGCATAAAAAGTTTTTTCACCAAAACCATATATATTTTTTAATGATTGTTAGCCAGAATTCAGCCACAGTGATTATCTGATGGGTTTTCCCAGACCACCACACACACATTATATTATAAAACAAGTTCCTTAAGAGGCATAACCTTTCAGACAGTTGTTTCATTTTTAGCAAAGCTGTACAATTTGAAGATGTGTGTAAACATGTGGCAGAGGGTAAGATAGTTGGCCTGGCAGTTTAAATAGAGAAATCAGTTGTTTGTGGTGTTGAGAGAGAGTGCATGGCTTGGTGCAGCTTCTCTAATGTGTCCAGCTGCATGGCGAGAGCACAGGGACGTGTTCACACCTCTCTTCCTCTCGCCAATACGATGGAGAGGCTACCTGTCACGTCAGAAGGGGAAAGATACAGATGGCATGCCAGATGTGTGGTCAGTCAGGCTGTGAAAGTGTGTGTGTGGTTGGATGTGTAGAGGGTAGGGTTGGTTAGGACACTGTGCTGAGTGGGTGTGCAATAGAATAAAATTCTATTTATATCAATGTTTAAATCAAAATGGTACCAGTCATAGCTGGATGACGTGCATAAGCTGTGTGTGTGTGTGTGTGTGTGTGTGTGTGTGTGAGAGAGAGTGTGAGTGAGACTTCCCTACAACAACCCCCCCAACTCTCACCACCCTGCTGCTCCACAGCTGGCCACTCCACCCTTCCCAGCTGCCACTGGGGCTCCCCCTGGCCCAGCGTCTTGGCGGAGGCAGATGATTGGTTGAACCCCTGCTGAATGAGGGCCTTGCCAACCAGTGAGCTCCACCATGAACCTGCTAACGCTCTCGGGGTCAGACAAAGTCACTCCTACATCGACGGCAGACTCGAAAATGGCAAAAACAGAGTGTTGACATGAAGAAGATGGGAGCCCAAGCTGAACGAACATGAAGGAGAATTTAAGAGCGAGTATCGGACGCCTTTGGGAAAAGGGAACGAAGCTTGTACCTGAAATATGCATTCAACTTCTGTTTGCACCTTTCAAGCAGGCACGACACAGGGTTTCCTCACAGGCTTCCTAAAAATAAGTCGCCTTTTCCCCCCGCGTGGTGTCATCTTGGACGAGTGTCATCACCACATCGTCTGCCACTGCTGTCGTGGGCAGAGCGCTGTGACAGTCTCATTTCAGACCTTGATTATCTCATTCGATATTCTGATATATTGTTATTATAATCTCGGCCACCTCTCTGAGCTGCGCTGCAAGCACGGAGGGGGAAAATGACATTGCGATCATAGCTGGAAGGCAAGATATTCTCTCTCTCACTCTCTCTCCGTCTCTGTGACTGGAGGTCTGCAGGGAGGAATAAGGGGTGCTTACGGGGGGGAAATGTAGCAGCCTCCACAGTTTAATTGGAGACATGTCACACTAAATAAATGGTGCAAACACAAGCAGCGGCCGGAGGCTTGAGCCGAGGGCCCAGGGGAAGCGCTTGCCATTATTGGGCTGGAGCGCCGGTGTTTCTGGGCCGTATATGGAGGTGTGCATGCGTGGGTGGAGGGTCTCCAACTACCCACGACTGTAAGCTTCTGGCTGCCAAACAACCACAGCAGCACGGCAGAAAGGAGGCAAGGGTGACGCTGTCATTAGGGACGACAAGACATTGGTTATTCTGGCAGTAAATGACTGACATTTTCCATAGGTGCAGAACAAAGCTTCGTTGGAAAATGAATATTGGCGTTCATCTCTTAAAAATGTGAGATCCTTTCAGAAAGGGGGATCTGACAGGAGAATTTCTAAAGGCTTGTGGTTTTCTTTAATATTGGTGACAAATCCAAATGAAGAAGGCCACTCATTCAGTCAGCAGCCATTTATAAATAGTTACATAATTCAACAAACCATATTATATTGTCTATAACATTTCCTTTGTGATGCTCTTAGTAACACTGCATGGCAACATGCAGTCAATCTGGAGTTAAACATCTTAATGGTATGTGTGTTGTGGATTCTGGCCAAGAATGGTCAATGTCACTGTCTTTGACTACTGATACCACTGAGGCTATACGTCATCATGTTCCTGTTTTCAGAACAGAGACATGTTGTTATCAAGAAAAAGGGACTGGACCATGGAGAGGAGTGTAATCCTCCTGCTGTTATCATAATGATTCCTATGCCGCTGGCCCTGGTCGGACCTCAACTCACAGAAAGAGGAAAAATGGAGGAACAAGGGACAGAAGCATGGTTGGTTTCTGATACCTTACGATACCTTACCATACCTTAAGAGGATGAAAGGAGTGGCAAGGGACATGAGCATGGATTGTTCATGAGCAATACCTTATGAGGGGAGAAGAGGGACATGTGCATGGATCAGGTTACATGGACAGCGACATCAGAAGCTCGGGAGCTAGGAGCTGAATACTTTCCAATATGGCAAGGTGCTCTTGGACGTTGTACAAGATCACCTTGTACAAACCATTTCAAATATGGTAATGAGTGAAAGTAACAGGTATAAAGAGATGGGGTTTTACATTGTACAGAAGGTGGTTGAGTAGGGGTGTGTGGCGCGGGCGGCCTGTGCTACTGTGCACTGGCCTATAGGCCACACTGCACTACTCACTGAGACAGACAGACAGGGAAAGAGGGGCAGAACTGATCATGGAGAGAGGCTTTATTAACTGACATTCTTGTAAGACTGGGGTAACATCTGAGATTGTATGTTATGAAGATGTGTTTTGATCTTATACTATAATGCTTCAAATTGGAGCAAGAAACATTTATACTATACATTCCGGCCAGATATTAATACATTGATAATTAATATAAGCCTAGTAATTCTTTTATCTTATTATAAAGCTTCAAAGGTATGAAAGATATGTGATGGTTATGTGCTACAATAACATTGCGAGTTAATTTACATTAAGGAATATATTTATTAGTATTAATAAAAGTTATGTACTTAGAAAATCTTGATGCTTCACTGCATTATGTTCTTTGTGGGCTTTCCATCTTAAACCAGAAAGAGAGCACTATAGGTGCTTTTTTGGTGAATTGTTCATTATATTTCTCATGCATAATATTACTAGATTCCAAATGGCAGAAATGTGACTGGAAGAATCATGTCAATGAGCAACTAGAATTGTGTCAAAGTGAAATCTATTGAATGAAAAATGAAAATATGCTTTTGTTGAGTTAAGTAATACTTAGATAATTGCTTATGTATTTAATCATGGTTTAAATAAATCACATAATGTTTATGTTGATTTTTAAGCTAGAGTCACAGTGGTAAAACATTGATAAATGTTAAAAAGCCTCTTCTTATGCCTAACTTGGGAGTTAGTATGTGTAAAGATTTCCTGGGTTTTTGGTAAATAATTTCCACTGTTTATTTAGTAAAACCAAATCTTTGTTACATGTGGTGGATCAGCTCCCAGAGCTGAAGTCATTCCCTGAGTCGTTCCCTCATCAGTTTTTTTTTTCCTCTCTTGGTAGTAATAAGACAAAAAAAAAACAACAACAATGCAGCTTGTTACTGAGAAACCTCAAAGCGTAAATGCATCTGACTGTTATACAGCGCTGACACTATAGACTTTTTCAGTAAAGGTTAAACATCCCCTTACAGAAAACTTAACGTCAACAATTACACATTTTTAAAATATGTTCATGTGGAATATGAACATGTGTAATAATGTTCTAAAGGGTGCCTTAATATAAACCTGCAATTTGAAGCCTGAAGTACTGTCAAAGCTGCTGTTAAAAAAAAATCAATCAACAACTGACCAATCAGGCATTCAACAGCATTGTGATATACAGCGATCAGCCATAACATTAAAACCACCTGCCTAATATTGTATAGGGCCCCCTTGTGCTGCCAAAACAGCTCTGACCCCTTGAGATATGAACTCCACAAGATCTCTGAAGGTGTGCTGTGGTATCTGGCACCAAGACGTTAGCACCAGATCCTTTAAATGCTGTAAGTTGCGAGGTGGGGCCTCCATGAATTGGACTTGTTTATTCAGCAAATCCCACAGATGTTCGATTGGATTGAGATCTGGGAAATTTGGAGGCCAAGTCAACACCTTGAACTCTTTGTCATGTTCCTCAAACCTTCCCTGAACAATTTTTGCAGTGTGGCAGGATGCATTATCCTGCTGAAAGAGGCCACTGCCATTAAGGAATACCGTTGCCATGAAGGGGTGTACTTGGTCCGCAACAATGTTTAGATAGGTGGTACGTATCAAAGTGACATCCACATGAATGCCAGGACCCAAGGTTTCCCAACAGAACATTGTCCTGAGTATACTGCCTCTGCTGGCTTGCCTTCTTCCCGTGTTGCATCCTGGTTCCATCTTTTACCCAGGTAAGCGATACACACTCACCCAGATGTACACATGATGTAAAAGAAAACGTGACTCATCAGACCAGGCTACCTTCTTCCAATGCTCCATGGTCCATTTCTCATGCTCACGTGCCCTCAGCATGGGCACTGTGGCCGGTCGGCAGCTACGCAGCCCTGTATGCAGCAAGCTGAGATGCACTGTGTTCTGACACCTTTCTGTCATAGCCAGCATTAACTTTTTCAGCAGTTTGTGCTACAGTAGCTCTTCTGTGGGATTGGACCAGACGGGCTAGCCTTCGCTCCTCACGTGCATCAGTGAGCCTTGGGCGCCCATGACCCTGTTGCCGGTTCACCAGTTGTCTTTCCTTGGACCACTTTTGGCAGGTACTAACCACTGCATACCGGGAACATCCCACAAGACCTGCCGTTTTGGAGATGCTCTTACCTGGTCGTCTAGCCATCACAATTTGACCTTTGTCAAAGTCAGTCGGATCCTTACGTTTCCCATTTATCCTGCTTCCAGCACATCAACGTTGAGAAATGAGTGTTCATTGGCTGCCTAATATATCTCAACCCATTGACAGGTGCCATTCTAATGAGATAATCAAAACTAAAATGTCCATATGTAAGTAAAAGTAGAAGGGATTTGTACTGATGCACAGGTGACCACAGGTTTGCTGAATAAGATGAGGTGTGTGTTTCGAACGCAGTAATTAATTTGCAGTCACGCTCCTGTCTGCATGCTCTTAATCAATCAGTGATTTTCTCCACAGGTTTAGTCTCAAAACGCAGTCCTGAATCCTGCAGGACATGAAGCATGCAGAGAAGCTATTGATGCGACGTACAGAGAGTTCATCACTGATACTCAGCTTGAAAAATCCATAACATGCTCTCAGGCACACGTCAAGCTTCTCTCATCTGCCCTCAAACCATTTGTGTTGATTTATGTATTGCTACAGGGCCTTATACCATTTCCATTAGCAACTCATTCATAAACTGCTGCCAGACTGTTTGAACTTCAAATGTATAGCTGTTGCACCATTTGTACATACCTCAGGCATTAGCAACCCAGCACATATCTACCACAAAATGAGCTACAAACTGCGAGAATATTGGCAATAAAATATTTGACAGTCTGAAGATAACAAATTATCAAACAGATATTGACTTGCACATTACAGAATGAAGTCACATTTCATTGTACTTCTTTATTTTGTTCTTATCAAAAGGAAACTGTAGTTCTTTTTACTTATTTTTACTAAAATGGTATTATTTAATAATTATTATATTTAGCAATTTTATACATTTTGGGGTATTTATTTATTTACTGGTTAATTGCTCAAAACAAAAAGGATGAGAAATACCAGGGAAGTCGGGACTTCAAAGGATGGGATGGATGAGGTTTGAGAGGAGAAAATGAGGTCACTGGTCACTTGGAGTGCTTGCATGGTAGGGTGCCACAAGGCTAAAGGCCCCCAAAGAGTGAAATCAATAGAAAGCAATAAATACCCTTTGTGTGTTTCAGAAACTTCATATCTCTGCAAACAGAATGTGTTCAGGGTGTGTTTAAATATTTTTTAAATTGGCCTTTGAAACTTCAGTCCTACATTTTGCTTAAAGGTATCAATGAGTCTCAGACAATTTAGAATTGGCAGAAAAAATGAAAATGGACAAAGTCTGATTGAGCTTTGCACACTTTAGGGATTGTGCGTCACTAATTCTTTCTTCCAGACCAAACCACAACATAAAGTATTGCGGAGACATCCCCATCTAAACACTGGCACCAGTTGGACTTGATCATCACAAGATGCCACCACATCAGAAATGTGCTCATTACATGCTGTTACCAGGGTGCAGACTTTGGCACTGACCACTCACTAGTGCTGTAAGGTCAGACTATGGCCAGAAAAGTCCAAGTCACTAGGAAACTACCCATAGAGGCAAAGAAGACCGAACACCCAGAAGCAAAGTCCAGTAAACAGATTGATGCTGTGCAAATGATTACTGGCTTCGGCCATGTAGAGGCATGCAGCTTGTGTCTGATTTCAGCAACAGTCTTGGTATGTATGATGGGATCAAAAGAGCCATCGGTTTCATGTAGAGCAAAATGACACTCTTAAAGTCAGCTACAAGGGAAACTATCAACAACAAAAGCAAACAGCTGAAGAGATGGGTGGCACACTACTCTGAACTATACTCATGGGAAAACATCATCTCAGACACCACCCTTGACTCTGAGCAACCGAGCAACCACCTGTTAACTAGGAAGGCACACCAGCTACTGCAACAGTTATCAGGGAATTTTTCTGCTGAGCATGGTCAGAAAGGTGTTCATCCTTGTTACCCTCAACAGACTGCAGAAACTTGCTGACAGGGTATCTTGAGGTGCAATGTGGCTTCAGGTCTGGACACTCCATGCCCGACGTGATCATCTCCCTACACCAGCTGAAGCAAAATTATATAAAGAGGAGAGGCAGTCGCTTGACTTTGCCTTCATCGACTTAATGAAAGCGTTAAACCTTGTGAGCCACTATGGACTGTTCAGAATGCTTGCCAAGATTGGATGCCCACCCAAACTCCTCAATTTGATCTAGTCATTCCATGCAGACATTAAGGGGATTGTCCAGTTTGATGGCACATAACTAGAGGCTTTTGACCTCCAAACCAGGTCAGATGGAAAGCTGTTCAGTATGTCTCAGCTGAGGGCAAAAGCTAAAGTCTATGAGGCCCTCATCAGAGACATGCTGTTTGCAGATGTCGTGGCCTTGGTATTTCACACTGAGGAACAGCTACAGAACCTTTTGGGCAGCTTCTCACTGGCATGTGAAGACTTCAATTTGACCATCAGTCTGAAGAAATCAAATGTGATGGGCATTGAATAACCGTCAGTAATTTCTGTCAAAATATCTATGTACCAGAGGTGGTACACAAGTTTACAATGACAGTGTCTCCCTGGACAGAGAAATCAACAGAAGGATCAGCCGTTCAGCCACAACCTTTGACTGGCTAACGAAGAAAGTGTGGGAAAACAACAAGCTGACGGTCCACACCAAAGTGACAGTCTATAGCACATGCATCGTGAACACCCTTCTGTACAGTAGTGAGTCCTGGACTCTGTACTTCTATCAAAAAAGGAGATTCAGCTCCTTCCACCTGTTAAGACTATGATGCATTCTTGGCATCAGGTTGTCTGATTGGGTCACACACTTTGAAGATAGGCAAGGAGGAGGTGGGGACCAACAAATGTAAAGTTTAATCTTGAAAAGATCTCAAACAGAATGTAAAACAAAAATATAGGGCAAACATAAAACACGCAGTCATCTCTCTCCCCTCTCTGGTGTCTCAACCTGCTCCTTATCTCTCTCTCCCGCTGATTAGACCACTCAGCGCCAGGCATGCATCCTCACAGCCTGGCCACTCCGTCCTCCTCATCACAAGTCCTTACCCATGCCAAACCTTCCAGCTTCTTCACACTGTTCCAACGACATTGACTCTGACGGCTTGGCCATTTTCATCTCGTGGAATGGGAGAATTCCAAAGGACCTGCTGTATGGGCTAACTGGCCTCCAGCAAGAGAGCATAAGGGCGTCTCCACCTGCACTCAAAGATGCTTGTAAGAGATTTGAAGTCTTTGGACATGAATGTTGAGAACTGGGAGGAGCTAGCTAGCAATCATGACTTATGGAGGCAGGAGCTGTATGAGAATCTGCAATGCGGATAGGCTAACTTAAGACGAGCTGCAGATGAAAAGCATACTCAGTGGAAGAACAGCCAGAAGATGATGCCTGCTGACACCAACTTCAAATGCAGCTTGTGCAACAAAGACTGCCATTCCCATGTGGGGATCTACAGACACAGCAGACACTGCTTCAGTGTCACCAGATACAGTGACATATTTTCTGGGCGCAAGATCCATGGTCTTTCGAGACTTTCGGATGCTGTAGGTGAAAGCATTGACCCTTGTGGTACCCCATTCATTCAAGTCAGGTTAAAATTTCATTGAAAAGCAAATATGCACTGAAAATGGGCTCTGATTGCCAATGAGTTTTACAGTCAGCATTTTCCACACACACTTTATTTGAAAATTTAAATGAGAGCAGTATACAGCCTTACTTCCTGATTTTAACTTGCAGTTCAAAAGACTGACTGTATCTGTCCTTTCTCAGTGGTGTTCATGTTTATCTGACGTTATGATTAATTTTTGGCACTGGAGCCTGAGAACATCATGGAATAGTCCTTTAAATTCCAACTACTACATTGCAGTGTGTTCATGTATGATTGTCTACTAAGTTTCACAATGAAAGTAAAAAATATATATAGAAAAAGTATAGAAAACTATCACTAGGGTTACGAGGCTTATTGTTATGCCAAGTGTGATTTTAGAAGTTTTAGAAGTTTGGACTTTTCAGAAACTTTCCTAATTATGGGTAATTATCTCCTGTGAGGTAACGCCTTACTTTCCCTGCAGTGGAGTGTTTAAAATCTTAATGGCGCTGCACATGTAACACCCACGTCCTCAGTGTTTCACTTCTGAACACCTGTAGCCAATTGTCTCATTACCTCCCTGTGTGTGTGTGTGTGTGTGTGTGTGTGTGTGTGTGTGTGTGCGTGTGTGTGTGCGTGTGTGTGTGAGAGAGAGAGAGAGAGCACACACTATATATAGTTGAACTGAAATGTTTCTCTTTTGCATAAATCTCAACCACAAGTAAAGTTTGAAGTCTGGTTAAAGTAAAAGGGTGAAAATAAATTCCACTGTATGACACTAAAGCAACTACTATTTATCAATGTAATTTGTATTTAATTAAATATATAATAAGTAAAATATTTAAAAAATGACCATTTATGATGGAAAATGAGTATTCACTTTGATTATCTGCATCATCCACACCTGTCTCATCACCTGAAGTAAAAGTCACAACACGAGCATGAACCTCATTATCATCATCTCTTCACTCGACTGTTCTCTGTTCAAGCTAATATTGGTGTGAAAAAATCACTGATTCATTCAGGGAGTTCTATTGGCTAAATTTTTGCAGTGCTTCACAATTTTTAAAATAGTATTCACTTTCGGCAGTTTGTAATAACTTGACAGCTGGTATTTAGACCATTTACAAACCAAACTGTTTAGGCTGATTATGTCTATTTTGCAATGCCATGTAACCAGCAACTTGATCAAAGCATGACATTCACAATGTGAGGAAATTACACTTAAGCCAGACAAAAAAAAAATTGCAAGAAATCTTTGGCTGAGAGTTGAGAGAGGTGGTCTAAGAATGCATGAAGTGACATGCTTCCCAATGGCCAATTTAGTGCCAGACAGTCAACGGAAAAGTTTAATTAACATGCTACAACACTTGTCTAAAATCCACCAATAGGAATCCGACCTAGGATTGTGCCAAACTTGCGAGACAGCTAAACAGTAATGGTGAAGTCGAAATGTAAACGAAACATGCTAATGGACAGAAAAATCCCATTATTATGTCAGGCTCACGTTGAAGAATGTTTCTGTTTATGCGACCCAGTTTTCTGCATGAGTCCACATCATGGAAGCAGTAATTGTCTTCAATCGCAGGTCTGTTGTTAGAGATTCTTCATTGTATAATTAAGTAATATTACATGAGCAAGAGTACTGTTGTACTGAATATCAGCACAGCTGTGATTGGAGGCGTGAGTACTGCAGGTAATCAGCCACGATGATATTTAGTACAGCAGCAAGATTGCAAGTATGATATTGCCTCTATACGGCAATCTGTAAACAAGAATTAATATTGTTTAACTGACATTTCAGACATAACATGGCCAAATATTTATTTATTCAGCCAGGATTTTATTGAGATCATCTTATACACTGTGATAAGTGATTATGTTAAATGATGGCTGAAGTTGGCTTTAGCTAGCAAGGTACAGTGCCCTGCAAGATTATTCAACACCCTTCAATGTCATCAAGTTTGTCTGGATTACAAATGACACTTATACAGATTGTTCTAGCCAGTATTTTTTATTGCAAATCAATCTACTCTTAAAGTACATTTTCAAAGTAAAAATTGTGTAATTTAAAACTGAAAAATGCTGCTTGCATAAGTATTCAACCCCTTCAGACTAGTACTTGGTAGAACCACCATTTGCTGCAGTAAGTCTGTTGGGGTAATTTCCTACCAGCTTTGCACACTGGGAATGATTTTGGGCCAGTCTTTTGCCCAAAGGTGAAGTATCTTCCAAGCTTTAGTTTTTTTTAGGAGACTGAAGAAGGTCGTCTTGTAGTATCTCCCTGTATTTTGCACCAGCCATTCGTCCTTCAATCTCCACAGCATGATGCTGCTGTCCCCATACTTCACTGTTGGGATGGTCTTAGTTGAGGAATGGGCACATAGGTTTTGTGCCACGTAGCATCAGTTTTTTTGTCTCATCTGCCCACAAAACCTTATCCCACATTTTAGCTGGGTCAGTCTGCTGCTTTCGGCAAACTCCAGACGTGATTTGAAGTGTTTTTTCTTCCGTAATGGCTTCTTACTAGTCACCCTCTCATATAGGCCTGTTGTATGCAGAGCTCTTGATATTGTTGACTGGTCTACCATTGCTCTAGTCTCAGCCACTAAACTCTGTAGCTCTTTCAAAGTGATTGTTGGCCTCTCTATGGCTTGCGTCACAAGACGGCCTTGTCTAGGCGGTGCATAGGTGGTATGATGCAGCTTCCATTTCCTTACAATTGATCCGACAGTGCTCACTGGGATATCCAAACACTTGGATAGTATTTTGTAGCCTTTTCCTATCTTTTGCATGTTTATGACTTTATCTCTAATTTCAATAGAATGCTCTTTGTTTTTCATTTTCAGAGTTTTCCTTCAGTTTCACAGTCTGACCAATGGTACCTGAATTAAGCGGGTCTTTTATCGAGAAAAGGTCAACTTTTTTTAATGATTCAGAGGTAGAGGCCAGGTGTAAGCCAATTGTGTTCTTGTAAGGGCAATATCTTTAATATGTGTAAACTTTGAGCTTCCACAGCACAGGGATTGAATACAAACATAATATTTCCTTACATAAAACCAATATCAGTCTTTTAAAATAAAATATGCCACAGCACAAAATATCAAAGTTTCATTTGTCATCCAGATGAATCTGGCACTGTAGCAATTAAAATATCTTTACGCAGCCTGTTTTTACAGCCGTGTTTCTTAAACTGGATTCTTATTTAGCTAACATCTGCAGAAAGCCTAGACAATGTTAAAAAGTAAAAAAGAGATAACACTGTCACCTGGTTTTTGTGAAACATATGTATGGTTTCTCCGAGTAGACGTGAAGTATATTATAGACACAAATGGTCAAAACCAGATTTTTCATCATTTTTAGAAATGTTGTTTTCCAGAATTCATCTGATCGTTTTTTCCAGACCACCACACAATATGTGTCTCTGTGTGTGTGTTTTGTCTTCACATTCTTGTATCTTCTTGCGTTGTATTCTTTGCCATTATGTTTTTGGGGGGATCCTGTCATTTTTGGTAAAAGCGCCACTCTGATCAGTGGCACAAACACTTAATGCATTACATCCTCCTCCAAAGATTTGTTCAGGTAGATCTCAGCTCTCAGACCGAGTGTCTAATTGCTGTAATGTGTTCTCCCTTCATCTAATCTGTAAACATTGCTGTTTTCAATGTCTGTGGCACCTGCCCTGATCTCCAGCCTCCTCTCTGGTGCAGGACTCCCTTCGCCATCCTCAAATACACTGCTCTGCCCAAGACGCACGTAGTTCAGCGTGGTCTAAATCAATGCAGCCTGGTCCACACCGGGGATAAACCCCCCCTGCCTGCCACCTCTCACCATGCTACCGTATTAGGAAAATAATGCCATTGATCCAGCGGGCCATCAGGCTGAGCATTAAATTTGAAAAGCGACGAGTTGGGCCACCAGGTTTCTCCTGGTCGCTCGGTTTAGGAGATGCAGCAATGAAGGGAGGCTTTCTGGTGATAACAGGAAGAGCACATGACGTCCCGGTGGATGATGGAGACGGGGTCCTGCTCGGCCTGCGTCCATTACGGGAGCGGGATAGGGGAATGGGTCGATCAGAGGCAGAGCAGCAGGGAGAAGATGGTGTGTGTCCCAAAAACAGTGTGATACCACTATAGTCATGCCATCGGGAGGAAGATACAGAGCGTGACTCTGAGGACACGGACAGATGCACGGACAGATGAAAAGCTGTGCTCTCTAAATCATTTTTAGTGTTTACTCTGTATATATTGGAAGAAATTAAATAAGTAACTGTATTTATGAAGCACATTTAAAACAATGTCTTTTGACCAAAGACTTTACTGAGAAAATCTAGAATGACTGCAATATTAGCCAGAAACACTATTTTATACACTTCATATCAATTGTGTTGTTGTTGTTGTTGTTGTTCAGAGCACTCATCCTGTCCTGTATTAAAACTGAGCAGGAGAGATGCATGATGGCCCACTTCTCCACGTCCTTGAGATGCGTATGTCAGCGCCAGGGGCTGGTAACTTTGTGTGTGTGTGTGTGTGTGTGTGTGTGTGTGTGTGTGTGTGTGTGTGTGTGTATGTGTGTGAGGGTCCTGTGGAGCTCAGCATGTGCTCTGTGCCCGAGTTCGCTCCACCCAGACGCCCGTCCCCTGCCCGCTTCTGGAGAAGAGCCAGGATCTGGAGGGACCGCCATCACAAGAGGGAGGGAGAGGGAGCGTGTTAAGGTTGAAGAGGACTTCCGAGAGTATAATGTCTTCAGAAAGCTGTGCTAAATGCATTGAAACTACATCCATACATATGCCATACACAATGATACTTCTGTAATAGAATTGTAAAGAATTGCTGCAAATCTTAAGCGTAGCCATCATTCTTGCCACCTGAACGCTCTCCTGAGAACCAAATTCCTGCCATTAACACATCAGAGGAAGCATTGTTTCTCATACGTGTGTGTTATCCGTAATCTCCGCCGTGCCCTGCACATTTCTGACTCACTCTCAGTGTGCCGTTTGTGTGTTTGCTATAATTGGTATGGATATTCGCCAAGAGCGAAGATAAAGATCCATCTGAGATCCTTTTGTCCTTGAATGGCGCAATGTGGGAATTTGCTAGCCCTTTTCCCTCCTTTATTCCGTAGCTCGGCGTGGGGAATTGGTGGGATGAGACGCTATTCCCTAAATAGCCCGTGGCAAAAGGTAGCCTGATTAGCATGCTGTCTGCTAGGCATTCCTCCAGGCCACGAGTGCTAGCTATCACTTACTAACTATTTGTATTTATAGTTGTGTCTGTGTGTGTGTGGTTATAATTAGAATGAGCACAGGAAGCGTGTTTGCTTTTGATCAGCTGCCAGCCTCGCACAGTGCCGCCATGCCACAGCCCTCACTGCTCCCAGTGGATCATGGGAAACAGCAAGGACTGTTCTAGAAAGAGCCTGAGAGCATCGCACTTGCTCAAGGTCGAACAACAGAACGGAAGGGATGATATCACGGACTGAAACTATATAATTATAAAAATGGAGATGAAATGAATAATTTTTATAGATCTATTAGCAATAGTAAGTCACTAGGTTCTATAGTAACGATTTACACAAGGACTTGTATGTAAGATGTGCCACAAAAATGCGTTGTTATTTAACAAAAATGTATAGCCATTGGTATGGGTGAAGCTGTCTGTAGGGAGATTTACAAATTTATGGAAGGAGTCTCCAGTGTTAGCACTTTTTCTGCTGCAGGAAAGTCTTCAGAAGTTTGTGTTTTATTGTTTCTTGGTAAACATGATGAGCTGTTCAATGTATTTTTTTCTCTAGCAAGAGAGAGTAAAAAGAGGCTGTTGAAGGAATGACTATTTGTGTAACTATAACAGGATAAAAAGTATGTTTTGTTGCCTTTATAAATTAAAAAATGATTGAAATAGATATTTCAAATACCCAAAATTAATTAACCCAAAATGTGATTGGATTAAAATTATGATAATTTAGGAGGAGGAACTAGTGGCTGAAATATCTCACAACATACTTACGCAAGCCACTGTATGTAGTGTATCACCCACCACCACCTTTGAAGCTTGAAATTTTTTACTGTTACAACATGGGATTATATATCATGAATCTGCACAACATAGCCATTGTTTGCAAAATTATTTACAAATAATAAATGTAAAAGTTGTATTTATTCAAGGCACTCTATACGCTGGGATGCAAGATCATGTCTGAAGGATTACAGTGTAATATATCGCAATACCTGGGTTCTTTACTGTATTACATTATACGTACCCACTTGGATGTAAAATTTTCAGCTACTGAGACATGAGTCTACTCACATTTAAACACGTGTCTGCTTCCTGTCCATCAAACTATACATCTACTATATCTCCTATCTACCATAGTGATGTGCTGAATAGTTCATTGTGCTGCAGGATGTAATATTTATCTAACTACAACAGCAGCATCTACAAGATCCTTCACTGTTTCTGTTCCCTGCTAGCAAAGGTACGTTTTTTAGTCGTGTCATTTTTCATGTGCCTAGACATCAGTGACGAGCACTGAGTAGGGATTTAACCTGCAGCCAAGCAGCCAGACTTCGTTCCTTTCCCCCACTAGACATCTGTGTACATTCCTACACGTGGAAATGAGAGATGTGCTCTAATGATGTCTTGCTGGCTGTGTGCTTTCCATTTCTCTTCATCAAGTCCTTGGCATTCTGCTTGCTCAGCACTTTATCAGGAAGGGGGGGTGGGGTGTAAACTCTTAGGGGAATCATAAGAGTTTGATGTGGTCTCACTGCCAAAATGTCAACGATGCTGGGGAAGAAGGAAAAAAAAAACACTTCAGCCAAAAAACTCCTTGGCTCAATATTTAAGTAAGCTCTCCAGGGTTGCATTTTTTTAAAAGCTACATTGGCCCATGAATTTATATTTTATTTACGCAAGTCCTCAATGTGACAGTTTGGAGATGGGGTGCAAACAATCCACACGAAATATTAAGCAGGAAAAATGAGTCAGGGATAAATTAGCAGTTTTGTAGTTCACCTCACAATTTTCATAAGGAGTCATTGTTGAACCATCTAATGAATCCATGGATCCATGACACATATTGAGAGTATTTCCACTGCAAGAACTTTTGTAAGAACTCAGGAGCTTTAATAAGAACTTTCCTAGCAAGCCATAGACTTCAGGAACAATTCCTCTGGATGAGTCACATGTAATTTTTGCTCCTGGGCTGTCCAGAAGTCCCCTCCAAAAGTATTGGAATGCAAGGCCAGTTCTACTGTTTTGGACGCAACCCTCTCCAATTTTAACCAGGCTTGGGACAGGCCTTCAGAGTTCACTGTTGCACTCAACCCCAGTGGCTGGGGTCAGTTCCCTGAGTGGGAATCGAGCCCGGGCTGCAGCGATGAAAGCGCTGTGGCCTAACTACTAGTCCTCCAGGGGCCGTAGTCTTATTGTAAATTAAAGTAAATATCTTTAGTTGAATATCCCTTGCTTGCAATAATTGCATCAAGCCGGCGACCCACTGACAACTGTTGCAGTCTTCTTTTGTAATGCTTTTCCAGGTGTGTACTTCAGCTTCTTTCAGTTGTTTGTTTTGGAGGAGTTTCTCCCTTCAGTCTCCTCTTCAGGCAGTAAAATGCTGCTCAATTGGGTTAAGGTCTGGTGATTGACTGGGCCAGTCTAAAACTTTCCGCTTTTTCTCATGATGAAGTCCTTTGTTGTGTTGGCAGTGTGTTTTGTGTCATTGTCTTGCTGCATGATGAAGTTCCTCCCAATTAGATTGGATGCATTTCTCCATAAACTGGCAGACAGAATGTTTCTGTAGACTTCTGAACTCATTCTCATCATCACTCATTTACCATCATTCTGCACCCCTCCATCCAGCCATCCATCTGTATACCCACCCACCCATCCACCTATCTATTTATTCATGTATTCATCCATCCATCCATCCATCCATCGAAAATGTTCCTAGTGGAAGGAAGTGAAAACCCCTAACCAAAGAATATTTGAGGCATCCTTTTTTCAGATTTTTGTAAACCATATTAGGTTCCCTTCCAGTCCATCTTTGTTGTTAACTGATTATTTTGTTTATTGTGTTTTCATCACATTTTCGTTATCTGTGGCATCAGCAAAGCTCTATCAATTAAAAGGTTATTTAGGAAACCAAATAATTGTTCTTTTATTCACTCTAAAGAAACTTGGCACCCTCAAATTTAAGCTTGGAAGAACTTTTATACGGCTACTAAAATCAGTTTATTAACATTAATTAAGTTTTTTTAAATTTTAGTTATTTTAAAGAAAAAAACTTAAGTTCATTTATTTAAAATAGAAGTGCAAACTTTACATTTTGTATAAGAACAATTTTACATACATATTCTTAAATTAATTCTTAAATCATCATACAGCGCTGTAAAAATATACCTAATATATAAAATAGCATTGTACCATAATCTGCCAATTGCAAGCTCCTAATGGGACCTCAGTGTGTTCGATAATGGCGAGCAACCCAACGCTATCTAACGGCGCCCAGTGGTTGATTTCCATTGTTAGCTTAATGGCATTAATAACATGGTGCAGACTTAGTGCTCACATTAATGATGATGGAATCCTCGTTAATCTATCATCCCACACTGCAAGCTGCCCTGGACGAGAGAACGCATCACTCGAGGATTACCGTGATGAGCTCTTTCCACCTGGGTACCGCAAACACCTGCCAAAATATTGGCAATTAGAGGCTAATTAGTTGCGAGTGTTTTCTGAGTAAAAAGCAAAGGAGCATTTTTTCCTGTGCCCGCATGCTGTCTGCTGCTATTGCGCCCCTCAGGTGCTTCTCATCCTTAGAACAGAACCAGTGCTCCGGATCAACATATGCAAATGATTTATTAATTACTCCTCAACATAATGGCCACATTTCAGACATCGAGGCCCATCCTGCCTCATCACGTACCCTCTTGGAACAAGACCCGAGCTGCAAACGCCTGCGTGTGCACTTTTCTTAAATATTTACTGAAAAAAAAATCAAATACTGCCAACCAAAATGGACTTATTCATTAACACATTCATACACAAAGCAGTTACCGGTAGCACCTCATCCCACAGCAATTTGTCAGTGTGAACAATTTTTTAAATTTACTAGAGTACTTTTTATCCATTTAAAGTTACATTTAATGTTGTGGAACTTCCATGAAACAAGTTAGTTTCTGTTTTCACTTACGTTATAGCAGCTATAAACAGTTGTCCCCTTGCCAGCCTCTATTTATTTCTCTCTCTTGAAGTTATTAAGACAAAAAAAGTACAGTTTATCATTTTACCAAGAAACCCAGAATGCCAAACTCTGTTCTGAAGACTTTCCAATGTTGGAAAACTTAAAGTTACAGCTTAACCTCTGACTGCTCAAAGCTCTGACACATTGTTAAATAAACACCTTGACATATGTTTGTATTTTGGCACTAGTCCTGTCTCTGGCCCCAGTCCATTCATTGTTGTGTTACCTGACTGTGTTCACCTGTTCTGTGTTCCAACCTAGCTTGTCTGTTTACACCCTGTCATGTTATAAGTACCCTTATGAAAGCTTAAAGCCTTGTTTGCCTTATTTTCTAGTTCTGTGTTACCTCATTTTGATCCTCACACATTTTTTTTTAGTTTATTGTTGCCTATCTGTGTGTTGAGCCTCAATATAAACTTTGACCATGATTTTTCAAATTTGCTCTAATAAACCACACGTTGAGTTTTCACGCTTGCGTCTTGCCTTTGCTCACCACACGTTACACTTATATTAATATCAATGGAACGCTCATCTTGTAACCTCTTCTGCACAAAGCTAGATGTAAATGCACTAGTTTTTGTTTTGTTTTTGCAAGTCACAAGTAAGCAATTGAAAAGCATCTCCTTTTATGGTGAGCTGATGATTTAAGTCTAGCATTCATTTTTTTTCTCAATCTTGATAGAAATACTATTTTGAAAAAAAATCTCTGAATTAAATGCACTACAGAAAGGACCAGTCAGAACTGCTACAAGTGGAAGCTCAAGAGAAAAACAATCGGCTATAAAAAAAATCACAAGTATCATGGGTTCAGTAAAAGGAGTTCTTAGCAGGAAAACTTTAACTTGTACTCATAATTGGCATGCTCCCTTTTAGTAAATGCAGAGCTAATTTTTGGACAGCAATGACACTGTTTCCTCAATCTGTTAATTGTCGTATTTCGGATGCGACAGCCAACCTCAAAATGCTGAAGTGCAATCTGAGTTCGTGAGCTGTGAATCCCAATCAGGATATGTTTAAAAGATAACTTGCATGTATATTTACATTTGTATGTATGCATGGAAATGTCAACACAATTCATATGTAAATAAAGTAAGAACATAAATCACGGCTGTACACTTTTCTGACGTTTTTTGTCATACAGTCTCTGATGCATAAGTCACACTTAGCTGACACAGAAAACGAGATGACACCTCAGTTTAACAGGGTGATAAAAAAAATTAAAGAAAATACTGTGCAAGACTATGACTTAAAAATAATACATGAATAAAACAACTTTCTTATCAAGTTTTATTTTCCTAAAAAGTTTGATATTCTCATTAAGTTTTGTTTCACCTTCAGGCTAGAAGGCACCAATGAGCTTAGTGCATTTTATTTTCTGGTGTAGAGAGCCTTCATGGATAATCCGAATTAGTGAAAAAAGTTAAAGCTGATTATTTATGGGTATCACAAACATTATTAAACTATATGTGAAATGAACATCTTTTTGTTCATGTTAATTTACCTCATGCGTCTGTTTGAAGGGACTCCCCCAATGTGTGTGTGTTGGAGGAGCTTTTTCTCCCAGATGGGACTCATACCAGCGCCGTACCACTCCATCATCAACTGCTACACTGACCTGTGCCCTGAGTTAATTATAGGTTTGTTTCCGAACATGTAGAACCCATTATGCAACACTAAATTAATCTAATGATGCAGTAATAAAATGAAAACACACACACACACAGAACCATTCACCATATATAACAGATTCACTCATTACATGTTTGTGATGCCATGTCCCATTTGCATGGGTTATTAAAGTGGACTAATGGCACTGCGCCCCGGTGCTTCCAAGTTTAATGGTCAATCATTAATGCTCATCACCAAGCGTTGCAAGAACAGTTCAGGTCACTTGGATTGCTTACTTATGAGAGATTGTAGACAGCGATGCGATGAACAAGGATTAAAACAATAGTCAAATCAGAAATATATTTAAAAGCAACCAATTTAAATGCTTACTTTAATCTAAGACCAGTTCTCTACTACTTATCACTTCCTGTTTTATAACACATGCATTGTTATAGGAAAATAATCTCCGACAGGATGGTGCGATGCAGGCCAATGTAAAGCGGAGTTACTGTTACCACACTAAGTTCATTATTTTCCTATAACAGCACATCCCAAAGTGTTTTATTCCTCTCATACCACAGCAATTTCCCAATGCTAACAATTTTTTATTTATTAAAGAATGACATATCATATATTTTGTCTGTTTATAGTTATATTTAACGTTGCATATCGTGATACATGATACAAGTTAGTTGCTATTATCACGTACATTATAGCAGCTTTAAACAGTCCTTCTCTCACCAGTCTCTCTTTTCTCTCTCTCTCTTTTAGGAAAAAAAAAATTGTGATTTGAAATGTTGCTAATAGGTCCTCAGTTTAAAAGTTCTTTCTCGTGTCAGAAAACGTAAAGAAATAGCTTTATCTCTGGCTGTTACGGAGTGCTGACAATGGAGACTCCTTAACATTAACAGTTACGTGTGTTTTTTAAAAAATCTAAATCTTTAAATTTCATGTGGAGCGTCTGTCCTATGTAAGTAGATTTGATTTGCCTTGCACCTTCTTACCAATTAGAATCAAGAATTCAACAGAACTGTGGTGTGTATGTCATATATGTGCATGGATTATGCTGTATGCTGTACATTGTTGCATGCATACTAAATAATTTTTAGAAGCTGAAGTGCCAAGTGTGTGTCTATGTATGTGTTGAATTTCCTCCCATCTGTCCTGTAGATCCAATGGCATGTTTGAAACCACACATCATGTATGCAGACATAACAGTCAACATGCCTTCATCTCTTCTTCCATTGCCACATGTCACCTTCTTAGATGTATGGGTGTCTGTGGGAAACTGAGAACCTGAAGGAGGACCTGATTCTATCAAGCCATGTTGTCTCGTGGGATTCCCTTGGCTATGCAGCAGTGACTGCATGTGTTACATAGTGAGGTTGGTGTGAAAAACACATGCAGAAGCTGTTTTTAGATACACACGTAGAAGGAAAAGGCAACACAACCACTACCTATGCTGGTGTTTACATAAGAAACTAATATTCATGTGTTTTTTGATACTATACTGATCCCACCAGGATACACACAAAAAAACTATCCTTATCCTGGAAGTTGTCCAGTTTGTGTGCAAGGCCCATGATCAGGTAGAGCAGAAGGGGTTGCAGCTAAAATTGGAAACACAGGATTGAGTAGTGATACAGTGGAAGGGGACAAATGGATTTTAGGTGGGCTTGTCATGTATTCAAGCCAACCATCAATGTTGCTCCAAATGCTGTATCGTGAGTTTCATAGGATGCAAAACAAGTCATAATAGAGTTTCAGAATGTGCATTATGGCAGACAATACACAAAATTAACTGAATTTGTATGGCCCATGTTAGGAAAGTAGCTTTAAACACGGTGGAAGAATCTTGGTGATGCTTGTCATTTTGAGGTTTTTGGAAAATTGTTCCAGAGTTCTAAGAAAACTGCTGGCACTCCTTGCAAGAAACATTGGATGGTATTCTAAACCAGGCCACCTATCAGCAGTTGATGGCACCAGGGGTACACTATCTATCCATCATCCATGATGATCTATCCATCAATGTAAACAGCCATAGAAAGGAGAAAGGTGGCCAACCTAGTCTCCACTGACCCATTCAAAACAATGCTCTTAATCCACATTAATAGCATCTTGACATGGGAACGGATCTTTGCTCACTTTCCTGAAGGCATGCCAAATAAGTGGTGGCTCAGTGGTCAAGGCTTGTTGACACCCCAGTGTCAACAAGTGACAATGGTCCTTGAGCTAGACCTTTATCTTTCTACTGCTCAGTTGTATCCTGTTTCAATTGTCTTTGGATAAAAGCATCAGCCAGTGAGCAAACGAGAATGCAATGTAATGTAGAGTGCAATTTAGAAGTAAATACTGGCTTGACTAAAGATTATGTTTAATGGCCTTTGATTGATATGTGGTAAACCAGCATCTCTAGGTCAGGAAACTGTTCAGCAGACATCTTGGACTAATCCAGATTCAGCTTTTGGTGGGCAGACCACAGCTCTGAACAGATGCTGTGAATGGTAGACCCTTTTAGTAGAAATTGGAGGACAGAAGTTTAAAGGCTGAGGACCTCATGGTCAGTGAGTTGTATTGTCCTCTGCCTAGTCGGGGTGGAATCGCTGGGTGAAGAAGGCTACAGTCAGAGGCAACAATCATGAGGGCAGTAGATAGTGGCATGGATGTGCTAGCAAAGTTTGATTGGTTTCAGCAAGTTCCTTGGTAATGTACTCTGACCAGTTGATCATGTATTTGGGATCCTTGGCTCTGAGAGCTCCATAGAGTCCAAAAGGAGATAGATTTTCTCTCAGTAAAGAGCTAACAACAAGTATATAATCCATGAAGACAGGAAGAAAATCAAGGATTTTTAGAATAAAAATCAAGTTCTCATGTTCTTAAGACCAAATGGGATTTTAAAAAAAAGAATGCAGATATGATTAAAAAACAAGGGGGGTGATGACTCTTGTCTTAGGGTCATTCTCAAAGTGGTACCTGAGGATGAGGTCCATCCTTGAAAAAATCTTTTTGCCCATTTTGGCCTGAAAAGTGTTCCCTGGCATCAGTGAGAGGGAAGGAAGGGAGGGATCATATATATTGCTATTTGGCCAAATGAGTATGCCAAGCTTTCCCATGTTGGAAAACTCAGTGCTCACAGTAACAAGCTTCTCTGAGATGCATGGACTGGAAGACCTATTATGACAATGTGGTGGGCCACCCATGCCTAGCTTCTGTGTTGAAAAAACTCAAGCAAAGTCTCCAAATAGCCAAGTGAACTCATGAGCAGCTGCAGGTGCTCTAGAAAGTGTTGCCATTGGAAAGCCACTGAATGTACAGGAAAAACAGTCATAGTCACTTACATTGAGCATACAATGAATCTGAATGTAGTCCATACAAACGTAGTGCCACCCACTGCTTTCCGTGCATCTGTATCTTGCTGCCATTGATGACCTCGAGCAGAGGGCTGTTGCACTTTACCTGAACATTCATTGATGATGCAGACAATACACTCACCTGCTTGCCTGTGCTGCACAATAAATGTCACCTTTAGTAGAAGATTGTTGAGCAGATGTACTGCACCAGCTGCTGTGGAACTGCTGAGTGATGTGACCATTTAGTCATGTCATTAGTGCTGATTTCTCACGGTTTGAACCATGCAGCTTGTTTCTCTCAAATCTCTGGTTATTTCAAAGCTACTATGATGGTCAAGATATCAGAGAAAAAATTCTGGAGAATAGAGTTCGTAAAGATTGATAGAGTGTTGGAGAGTGGAGTTTGTCGGGAGATTCATGTGTGGGAGCTGTTTTTCAGTTGAATCTATGAAGCAACATAATAGCTAATCCACAGAACTTGCATGTCATTAAAATGCAATGTTGTATATCTTTAAAAAAATACAATCTATAACTATGCTGGGGTACCAATTATGCAACCTATGCCAGTGCCAATATTGTCACCACTACAGCCTCATACTCTGCCTTCCCCCTTTTCTACATGCTTCCTGTAGCCTTTCACTCCATGTCACACCACTGTTTCTTTCCCTCTGCTTTTTTCTGTCTTTTAATTTCTGTGATATAGCTGGTGTGTATTTCCTCCATATTTCCTATGGGAAATTAAAACAGGGATTATGGATCTCTGGAGGATTTGACTAGAGATGAGATTCGGAGAGGACGAGGAGCACTGGAGCAGTAGGTGGGAGCATCGGAGGTGTGTGTGAAGTTATGCATTTGCTTAGTTGACTTTAAAGAGATCTGCTGAAACATAACCTTTAATTACTGTGGTAAAAACCTTGACAAGCTTGTACGGATTTATGGGTACAGCTGCTTCTCAAGAGCGATGATGGATAAAGCTCAGTAGCTTCTGCATGTGGAGACATCTGGACATATATGAACATCTTGACAAATGTTTTCCACTTATTTCAATCAATAAAGACATTTTGCCCAAATTTTGTTACTCTAGATTTATCGTGGATCAACAAGTAATGCCGAGAAATCTGTATAATATTGCATAGAAGTACATGCTAAAACTGTCATATAAGCTAAAAAAAAGAGAAAGATTCTGGATTCATAGGGGCAAACACTAATTTCCCGCATTTCAGTGAGCATCTATTATAGTCACCACATATAAACCACACAGACATGTCCACTTGAGATCATGTAATAACTGTGGAAGTGTGATAGTTGCATATAGTTGCCAGTTGATTGTAAGGGTTTTTCAAATGTGCTGGAGATTTGGACCAGTGCTTAAAAAGAGAAAATAATGCTGACTATGATGCACAGAATGTTTTAAACCATATATATATATATATATATATATATATATATATATATATATATATATATATATATATATATATATATATATAGTTATTTTGTGATTTCACATGATTTTTGTGATTTCTACATGCCCGTGGTGAAAGTTTGTTCACATTTTTCTGTTGCCATATTTCTGATAAATTTTTCTGATAAAAATTCTGGTAAATTTTTATATTTTCAGTATGTTTTCAGCATTGCATGGCCCTCAACCGAAGTTTTTTTTTTTTCCTTTCTTCTTCTTTTTTTGATTCACTTAATTATGTGTGAAACTCAAACAGCAAACAAACCAGAATTTCGCTTTGATTTGGACTCAGCAAATGGACTAATACCTATGAAAACATCCTAAGTAAGTTTCCTCAGCTGTAGTTTCTTGTAGTATGTCAAATATGAGTATGTTGAAAAGCCAAATTGTAGCATACTAAATGTCAAATCAGTATGCTACATCTGTATGATGAAAATGAATAAATGGGGAAAGTAGAGAATGACTCAAACAAACCTTTACACATCCAGTGTGTGTTGAGGTGCCACCAGTTTGATCTCTGAGTTCAACAGTGCAGATGAATCACCTCCAGACATGACTACAGTACTGGAGACGCCTGTAATCCAGGCTAAGTGCAGCCTAATGTCATTTCATTAGCTTAATGAAATCAAGGGTCACTGCAGATTTCCGTCAGCACTTTTCTGCTTTTACTTCCTGCAATCTCTGCTGGATAGATCACACTTAACTGGCACGGAACAGAGTTACAATGCTGGTATGAAATGAGACACGCGCTTCTCTGTTTTTAAGTATGACAGCCTGGGTGGCAAGATGTGAAAATATAACAAGAAAAATCATGGTTTATTCTGGAAAAAAAAAAAAGGTTAAGAATGCTTTATATTAACACAAGAAACCTTTAAGATAAGATAAAATAAGATAGAACTTTATTCATCCTGAGGGAAATTCTTGTGCCAGTGGTTGCTCAAACAGATATATCACAACAATGTAGGAATAAAAGACAATATAGTAATAAATGAAGTAGTAAAAATAACCGCAGTGCACAATAGAATAGCAAAGAAGTGAGATACTTAAGTAAAAAATAAGTAAGTACACAAGAAATAAGTGGAGAAGTAGAAAAGTAGAGTGAAAAGTAGAAAGTGACATTGCACATGATACTGCACTTTATATTGCAGATGGTATTACAAAAATAAATAAATAAGTAAAAATGATTAAAATTTAATAGTAAAAAAATTCAAGCAAAATTAATAAAAAATGGGCTCAGTATAATTCTTCAAAGAAATAAAACAAATTAAAGTAGTAATAAACATTAATGCAATATTAGTAATAAAGAACAGAAATAAAATATTAACTGAAATTAAATAAAACGAATTATTAAAAATGTAAAAAAATAAAAATAATGTGTAATTAAAAATATAAACAATGAAGAAAACAATATCAAGAATAAAATCTAAAGAGACGCAAAAGTAAAAATGTTGTATTTTGCTCAGCGTTTTTTCATTTGCATCTTGTTAACAGAGGACAAAGTGCTCCTAAAAGAATCGCCTTAAACAGTTCTTATGTTAACAACTGCCACCAGCAATCTGTTGTGGATGCGATAAAGACTCCAGATGTCAAGAACTTCAAACAACATTGTTTGAGGTGCGTGTGTGTGTGTGCGCATGTGTGTGTGTGATAGAGAGCGAGATAGGCTGAACGGGGGTGATGCCGGATGTCGTCTGGCGAGCCGAGCTCCTTTTGGAAATTGGGAATTGGAGAGAGAAGTAGGTCAGTGTCCAGAGCTGCGAAGCCTTTGGTCCCTGAGTCTCTCATGTCAGCTGTCTTGACAGCAGGGATGGGATCAGGATGGGGAAACACTCCTCTCCTCCTCTCCTCCTCTCTTCTCTCTTCGCCTCTCTGTCCCACCCTCCCCTCTGAAGAATAGTCGGCCCTTGACAGGAGTTTTGTGAAAGAGGTCATGTGACTTGGGAAAAGCTCATTTTCCTGCCTCTGTGAACCGAGGACCTTCGGCACCACAGCTCTTTTATAGGTTTATGACTTAACTGCATCGTTGCGTCTAAGACAGTCTGACGCAGAATATTAGACAGAATAAAATATCAGATGACACTTTGTTGTATTATTGTCCTTCTTATAAGTAAAGTCTTCATTACCGTAAGCATTAAGCACAAACCAGAAAAGAAAAAGGAGAAGAATCTGATTTGTCACAGCAAATGGTTTAATCCCGTATCTCATCAAAAAGCACAGCGAGGCAGAAAACACGTTTTAATGATGTGCTGATAAATAAATAAGCTTTAGGTGGAACCAGAAAATTCAAATGGAATTTAAGATCAAAGGCAGGAATAGAAAAATCTCACATGTTTCATTTCCTTAATGCTGAAAGTGAAGCTCAAGAAGTTTGCTGTAATTATGAAGAAAATAAGCATGTTAACTTGGCTAACTTCTTCTTTTTAAAACTTCTGCTCATTGGTGTAACAGGACGCTGTCATATTTTCTATAACTATACTAACTAAACTAAACTTTTAAATATCAATGTAGATCATTTAAAAATATGGTGTAGTCTGTGGGGTCCAATAGCTTATATAACTGAGATTAAGTGCAAATAAAATTCTAACAATCAGTCAGTCATGTTGGAGCAGCGCAAGAGATAAAATCTTGTAGATAGAGGGGAAGCGCTTCAGTTCTTCTTCACCTCAAACATCAGAATGGGGGAAAATGTGATCTCGGTGACTTTGACTGTGGCATGGTTGTTGGTACCAGACAGGCTGAAACTGCTGATCTCTTGGGATTTTCATGCACAACAATCTCTAGAGTTTACACAGAATGGTGCGAAAAACAAACAAAAAACATCCATTGTTCAGAAACGCCTTGTTGATGAGAGAGGTCTGAGAAGAATAGCCAGAAGTTTCGAGCTGACAGGAAGGCTACGGTAAACTCAAATAACCACTCTTTACATCCGAGGTGAGCAGAAAAGCATCTCAGAATGCGCCCTACATCAAATTGAGGAAAATGAACTACAACAACAGAAGACCACATCGGGAACAGGAGTCTGTGCCACTGCAAATCAACACAAGGTTCTTCTGACTGATCACCTCCGTGATGACTCCGCCCCCATCCCCAGGCCACAAAGACTCAAGGAACGGTTTGATCAGGATGAAAATGATGTAACTCATATGCTATGGCCTTCACACTCAGCAGATCTCAACAGCTGTGGGAGATTTTGGAGCGACGTGTTAGATAGCGCTCTAATCATCATCCCATCAACCACCATCATCCGAACACCAGCTGAGGGAAAATCTTTTGGAAGAATGGTTTTCATTATCCATCCAGTACACATGTATCAGGTTCACATTATACTTTCACACTGCAACATTGTCACACAGCTATAAAACCAGTATAACACTCAAAGTAACGTGTTCAGGTGCACCGTTAATTAACCCCGTATGAAACACCAGGCACACGTTTAACCCCCACGTGTTTCTCACAGAAAAGAAGCAGTGCTAATTAATGACTATTTGCTGTCCTCTTTCCTGCTTAGCACATTAGTGCATGCTCAGTATTAACGTCTGTGGTTTTTTGTTTTTTAACATTTAAACTATAACTAACTGATTGCAATTTTAAGTGCTTGGAAGAATTTACTAAAATAATACAACCAGAAAAAAATGTTTCAAATCCCATCACCTCCTATTTGACTGTCTTCAGCAGTAAGCGATATTCCACATTTAAACTTTTTTATTTTAATTTTTATCACATGAATTCTCCGTGACTGTCTGATAGAAACACTAACTTTCCCCCAGTGATAAAAGTTTCATCTTTATATAATTTTTATGACATTATTTACGTAACCAAGAAGCGCTCACAAATGTAGATTGGCTTTTATTTGAGCTATTTTGTCATTTTTTATTAAAATGTAAAAATCTGGAATATGGTCTATTTCTCATACTGTGGTGATTATTAAAGTAGTATAAGACTATTTAATGTTATTAAACTTATTCCTAGAAATATTTTACTTAATTTATGTAGTCTATTCATGTGAAAATATCTTACTGTACCGACTGATTTAGGTTCTTTCAATCAATCAATCAATCAATAGGAAAAAATAGCAAGTAAAAAACAAACAAACAAATAAATGAATAAATAAATAGCAATGAATGTCTAGAAATAAGTTTAAATTGTATCCGAATTTTATACTCATTTCACATAAATTTGCCTTCATTCAAGATAAATTGAAACTTTTTTTCATGTATTTGTCTTGAGATTCTGCAAAAGCTTTGATAGTAATAAAGTAATGAATGTTTATAGGATATTAAGATAACTACTATGCATTGACACTTTAAAAGATTTCGCACATATGAGCATGAACCTCTTAATTATCCATACATAAAGGCTCCATGTGCACAAATCTAGCTGTATTTTCAAGCTGTTTTTACGATTTTGTGTTTTCAGTGTCTGAGACGTCAGAGCTGACTCCCCCACCTCCGTGTTCCTCCTACTTCAACCCCCACATGCTTTTTTATTTGATATCTCTCCCTCTGTCTTGCGGCGTTGCTGTAACCCCTGCACGTCTCTGCTCCATCCTGAGTGGCTGCTCGTGGCCGGAGCTCTGTCAGTAAGCTGTGCTGATGTGAACAAGCTGCTTTTCTAATGAGGGTCTCCTCACGGCTAAGAGGGAGCACAGGAGAGAGACTCCGGTTTCATCCAGATCTCCACATGCTGCACCACAGCTGCGGTTATGTGCTCTAATTTAATCTTTTTTTTTTTTTTTACTTCACTTTGCTTAAGCGTTATTTTCTGTTTGACAAACTTTTTATGTTAAAATGTGTAACAAAATAAAAACTAGAAAACTACCTAATATCTCTAAAACACTAAACATTATAAAATTAAATAAGTAAAGAAAGAAAGAAAGAAAAAAAAAAGAATGTTGAAAGATGAAGTATTTAAGAAAGTACATTTTAAAAATGCTTTAAAATATTTTTCAAATCGTGGAATATACATGAATAAAGAAACCAACATATTTATTTATTTATTTATTTATGTAAACTACTTTATTTTTTTAATTTAAAATATTTTTAAAATATTTATTTTAATCTATTCAAAAAAGAATAATGAAGGATCAAGTTTGTCATTTTTTAAAAAAAAAAAAGTAAATAAGCTTTAAAAAAATTTTAATCTCTTTAATCTTAAGCTTCACATTTCTTAAGCATGATGTACCATTAGACAAACCTTTTCTATTAAAATGAGTGACGCAAAACAAAATTAAAAATGTATCAGTTTCTCTAATAAACACCAAAAATCATTTTTTAAAAAACAGGAGAAAAAGAATGATGAAAAGTGAAGTTTAGGTCATTTTTATGAAAGTAAATAAGCTTCAAAATATTCAATCAATCAATCAATCAATCAATCAATAAATGAGCAGACAAACAAACTAAAAAAAATAATTAAAAAAAACTAGTAAGTATTTTGCATTAATAAATAATATCTGTATTTTTGATATATTAAAAGAAGAATGATGAAATACTGGTCATTTAAAAAAAGGTAAATACACTTCAAAATATATGTAAATAAACAAACACACAAACAAACATCAATTAATTAATTCTCAACAAAAAAGAAGAAAAGAAAAAGAATGATGAACAGTGATGTTTAGGTCACTTTTAAAAATAAATAAGTTTTAAAATATTTTAAATATAAAGAAAGAAAGAAAGAAAAACATTTATTATTGTTATTATTATAACTATTTTTAAAATAAATAATAGATTTATTTTAATCTATTAAAAATAATGATGTGCATAGATATTGTTTATATATTGTTTATTGCTGAAATACTAAAATTCAATTTACAGTGACATTGTGATTTAATTTTATAAGTTGACCTGAATCAGTGAGGCACAATGAATTGTGTGTGTGTGTGTGTGTGTGTGTGTGTGTGTGTGTGTGTCATTAAGCAGTGATCAGAAGTGTTACATACTAAATGTGGAGTTTTTCAGATACTTTCCCAGCAGTGGATTTATCCCATTCCTCTGAGTAAAGCAAACTTCTCATGTTTAATTAAGTGGAATAAGTTCGGTGCTGTAAGTGTGGGAGAGGCGTGATGGAACACAGGCTTCGGTCCTGAACGCAGCAGGAAGTCTGCAGAGAGCGAACGCCAGGCAGCTGCAACATGCTAGGGGTTCACCCTGAATACAGGATCTCCGGACCCCCAGAGCATTAACCTTTTCCTTTAATTAACACGGTCTCTGTGGTCCAGGGAGAGTGAGAGAACAAGGGAGGGAGGGAGAGAGGGATGAAGGCAGCGAGGTGAGGAGGGGTTCGTGCTGTTGTCAGGGAAGCCTGAGATAGAGAGAGAGAGAGAGAGAGAGAGAGAGGGAGGGAGGGAGAAGAGGATGAGTAATGTGCATAGGGCCAGACACTGGACCAGGGCCTTCTTACGATCTGGCATAATGCCCCTCACACACACACACACACACACATTACTTTGTTGTATCAGTAATCAATGTGCAATTTTTTTTTAACAATTTAGTCTAGTCCAATTAATTTTTTTAAAGATCCACCCAACTGGGAGCAAGTAATTTCTGGTTCCCATTGGCTTATTAAGAGGAAATGTCAGTAAGTAAAGGATAAAACATGCTGTTATAGGAAAATAATCAACAATGAGTTGCTATGATGAAGCAGCATCCCTGCTGATTGATTATTTTTCCATAACAGCACATCCTGAAATCTTTCACTCCTCTTATATCACAGGAATTTGCAAAACAATTACGATTCATTATTAATTAATGAATGACAAGTCATACTTTTTACCCATTTATAGTTACATTCAGTGTTGTGGAACATCTGCAAAACATGTTAGTTCATGTTATCACTTGTGTTATAGCAGCTAAACAGTCATTCTGTCACCAGCCTCTCTTTTTTTTCTCTGTTTAAGTTCATGAGACAAAAAAAAAAAAATCACTGCTTGTCATGTGAGCTTAAAGTTTTCTGTCCTGAAAACTTTCCTGCAATTGCTTCAGGCTCAGTTGTAAATTTTGCCAGTTAACAACCAAAAAAACTCATTAAAGTTTTGTTCATGTTGATCATCGTAGACTTCATTTTACTCAGTGATGGTATTAACATTAGGTTAATTCAAGTGTTGATTTGGCGTGCGTTGTTTATTATATAATAAACATATGTTAATGTTGTTTATAGTGCATTAACGCTGAGGTTTATGGTTTGTCCAAATAAAAAAATGTTAAATAATGTCAGTTTAGGGAATCTTAATGCAAAGAGTTACCAATGGACGCTTCAAACAGATAATACAAAAGCAATGAGAAGAAAGTGATCTTGTTGAGACAAGAGGTGAGACTTCAGCTGGTTTTAGAGATGGAGATGGAGAACCTTTACAAAGAGACAGATCAAATCTCCACAAGAGACAGTTATTATGACAACAGATAAACTTATCACCTCATGTTAGCCCACCTCATTGAGCACTATATCAGAATTGAGACTCGGAGATAATCTGGCTGTAGATGGACTATCCGTGACTGTACAATGATAGAATGAAGTGACAAGCAGAGTGGGAGGAGACGACGCTGCCAGAAGCCCCGTTTGTCCTGTTCTGTCGAGGACCCAGAGCAAGGACACACTCTCCCCGGCCCCATAGATCAGCCAGCCCTGAATGTCAACCCACACAGCAGCCAGTGTTGTGCCAGGAGTCCTCTGTCTCTCTCTTTCCCTCTCCAGCCATGTCTCTCTCTCTCTCTCTGAGCACTCTGGCCCTGGCTCCTTCGTCTGGTGACACCGCTGAGCTAACGACCCAGCGTGGGACCGGAGCAGTAGGAGAAAAAGATGGAAGAAGCGGAGATCCAGCTGGAAGGTCACGCCTGATGAAGGCCATAGCTACCCACTGCATGATAGAGACATTGATTTTCTTCAGCGTATTTAAGTAAAAGGGTTCTAGTAGATATTTTTTACAATAAAATTCCTAAATAATGAGGTGTGCTACCTTAAGTAAAGGTTGATTTTTATTTCTACCTAGCTGTATAACATTCTGTGTGATGGAGGTGAAAGTGCAAGATACAAGTACGTAAATGCAGTACGTGCTTTATTTAGGGCAAAACAAGAATCCAAAGGCCGTAGCGGAAATCTGAGTAATCTGAGCAGGTATATCCATCGTCAAGGGTATCGCAGAGGGCAAGCAAAAGCAGGAAACATGTAACAGCGGTAAGACAATAGGACATTGACACAACAAGGAATAAACAGACAGACGAATCAGAATTAACATAGAACAGGTGAACACAGTCAGATAACAAACCAATGACAGGGCAGGGGTGGAGACAGGACTATAAGACAAAACAAACCCAAGCACATGGGAACCATGACACAAATGGGAACACCATGATATGTACCGCCATATGTAGCATGCCACACAGAAAGGGATTATGGGTAACCACAGCTTGCAGAGGCAGCCAGATAGGGTGACATACAGATTTCCAAAATCTCTACAATGCATCATTGTTGCATTGATTGATCAGGGAAGTGCATCCAAAGGCATTAGGGTTGGGAATGTCTCTTCCAGCGTAGCCATGCTTGACTATCCAAGGTGGTTATTTCTCTTTCAGTGACTTGAGTGATTAATGGGAGTCTGTCGAGTTTATCTTGGTGAACATTAACACACATTTGCAAGCCTCAGAAATGTGAGCTAATCGAAAACAATAGGGCCATCTGCGCTAACGCTAATCGTTAAACAGTGATCATGTGCTCTCTGTTTCTGAGCGCCTGCTCAACCATCCAGTGCTTTAAAAGCTTTCATGTAACTGAGAGACATCATTTGTAAAGTAGCTTGTAAAATAATCTGTAGCTTACTTAACATATTTAGAGTATCATTAGGAATTTGTATTCTGCTGTCTAAACTAGAGAACATCTGTCTCAAATAATATCACCATCCTAAACCATCATGTTTAGTAGAAAAAAATGGACCAACAATTAACTCTTGTGGAATTCCTTTAGTAGTTCTGGTGACAATATTTATGCATGGAGATGGGTTATGTACCTGGTAAAGTTGATTTTCTGGGTGTACCATTCATATTTTGCAAATTACTTGAGTTCTTCAACACCAATCTTGACAAACCGTGTCTTCATGGAGCTCACTTTGTGCACAGGGGCATTGTCGTGCTGAAATGGTTTTGGTCTCTTAGTTCCAGTGAAGGGAAATTGTAATGCTACAGCATACAAAGACATTCTGTATAATTGTGTGCTTCAGTGTTTGTTGCAAAAGTTTGGGGAAGAACCCCATATGGATATGATGTCCAGATGTCAACAGACCTTTGACCATATAGTGAATATGAATGAATATTGCTGATATATTGCTGCATGAATAGACCTAATCATACTTATCACGTTTAATTTAACAGCATGGCTTCCATCCTTGTTATTAGGCAGCTTATAAACTAGCACTTGATGCAGCACATCCTAATATTTTGTATTTCATGGTATATATTTTTGTTTATCATACTCCAACACTCATGCACACACCTTAATGAAGCTACAAGATACTAAATCGAGGTCATGAAATCGTAATGTATGTGTGTGCAGGATATAGTTATTTTATCATGGTTTTCATTTATTATTTTGATTTGTGGAATTTGTAAAATTATGCATATTTGCCAGTTTGTTAATTTGATGTAATCTTTTGAAATGAAATCGTGCCCATGGTTTGAAGGACAAGCTGATCAACCACTCCTAACTTTATCCATAAAAATGTTGTCTGCTCCTATGAGCCAATATCACACAAGAAAAAACTCCAAGGTCGGAATCTTGCATAACTGAGACATGCCACTATTTTAATTAAACTCCAGCCTGTGTGTGTATCGCTAACATAACTTCTGAATACTGCTTACATTTCTAATTACTTCTGTGCATGATTTTGGTATTAAATCCTAACTGTGCGTGCTTACCTCAGCTCTGAATACGGCCCTCTTTATGGGAAGAATGTTCTTGTAGATATGACAAAAAACAGGCCTTCTTTTTGTTCTGGATATGAACTGAATGTTCTGAATGTAAATTTGAGTCAACTTGTATCATTTTTAGCATAATACCTTGCAGCTAGTGTACATGTTGTAGCAGAGCATATGTGTGCAATACAGATCTGAACAGCAGCACAAAGTCAAACTGTGCATTCTTTATTCGCTAAAAAAAACCTCTGCTTATTTCTACCGCTTGCCGTGGCTCTATGCTTCAGTTCTCCTCAAACCCTCAGTGACTTTATAGTTTGTTTTTCCCATTTTTTTCCCCCACTGTTGCTTTTGTCTCTCTGAAGCATCAGGAGTTTGGCTGGCGCAAGCCGAGCGCGGCGGTGATGGGGGCACAGCGTCGACCCCTCGGTACCCGTTGTGGGTGGCATCGGAGCGGAGAGAGGTCCAGACAGAGGGGCTGATGTTGCCATGGGACTCCCCTCAGGAGGAGGCCTTATTCTCAGGGTCGCACTTCCATGCAGGCTCCATAATTACGAGCGCAAGAGAGAAAGGGAAAAAAAAAAGTGTTCAGCAATTCCCGCAGATGTGCGCAGAAGCCTTTCTCCTCTGAGACGTATCCATCTCAAAAGTTCTAGTAGATGAGTATGAGTCTTAATGAGCCAAGTGTGTGCATAAGTGTGTGTGTATTTCTGTCTCGGTGTCTGTGCGTTTGCATCGCAGATCGAATGTGCGTAATTGGCAGGCAGTAGGAAATGTGCTGTGTGTTTTTTCACAGTTGTGGGGGCAAGTCAGGGTTAGGTCTGAGAGCCCCAGTAGTAGGCCTTCAGCTATCATTATTCTGGAGAGAAACAAGTTTATTTTGGATGGACATGAGAACTTGGCTCAGAGAGGAAAAACACATCTGTCAAGCAAAGTGAGACTGACTTTATGATATCTCAGTGGCATTTGAACCAAGGAATATTTTGTATTGATGAGAGACATATTTTTCAATGCAAATTAAGCGTATTTATGCAATTATTGAACGGACCATGTTTCTCAATTTTGGAGTAGCATTTCTGTAAAAGATTTTTTTAACAAGTTAAGATGACCGAACCATACAGTATACCATCTATTTAAAGACACACTGTTAAGACAAATATCACAGTCGTATTATACAATACTGTTGAATTCTCAATTCTGATTGGTCAGAAGAGAAGGTATTGATTAATAGATTTACATTAATGCACTCATTCTGCTATGTCATTGTTTCTATAGTAACAACATTCACAGTGACTTGTACGGTGGACGCTCCACATAGACAGATTTTTAAAAATGTGTGTGTCTAATCATTGATATGGGGAAACTTTCTCACATCCAATGTGCTTTCCAATATTAATGAAGAAGAATGAAGTGAAGATGGAGAGATGTGATAGTGTGGAGCAAAAAAGGCTGAAAGTTTTGTAGAAATTATGGTATGGAAGTTCAAAATCAGACAGCCAGCCTGGTCTTAGAGACCTCCAGTAGACATGTACCAGTCAACATAAGTGGGGTGTGAAGTGTATAAAAGCCAAGAGAGGAAAAGAGAAATGAATTTTTTTAATGAATGCAAAGATACTGTATATAGTGTGTATTAAATATGGATGACATATACAGTGTAAATGAATATGCGTGTGAGGGCTTTAGCAGCAGAATTCTAAATTAGTAGAAATTCCTAAGGTTTTGGTCAGATATACACATGAAAAGAGAACTGCAATAATCTAAAACCTGAGGTTGTAAAGGCATGCACTACGATTCCACCATCTTTTGACCTGAGTAAATGTTGAAGCAAGGCAAGAGCAGCTGCTATAAATGTGCTAGCACATTATCAATGATTTCTGATATCCGATTATTTGCTGGTAACCAATGTCTCAATGTGGATTATTTTGGATTTTTGTGGAACCAAACGTAACAGCATCACTAATGGTCATAAGAGAAACTGCTGGGGCTCATTTCTTTCTAGCCCAGCCTGTAGATTCATGTGGCTTATCAGTGGCACTCACTGAGTATAGATTTGATCTCCATTTGAGATGATATTTTTCCGTAGCATGTCGTCAGCATGCTGTGTGATTGAGAAGGTGTATGTGAAGGTTGTATTTACTACATCATCCTTTTTTCCCCACCTAAAATGCCTTTGGAGGAGAAACTAACAGTACACATTGTCTAATCAAAGTACAAATTACACACCAGGGCAGACAACAGATGTGTGTTTTTTGGTTTGAATGAAAAGGATAAAACATTTCTATTTATCATATTTGATATTCGGACTTAAAATGTTGTGAACCCAGCTGAGCTGAGCATCGACTTGAAAAAATTAGAAATCACAATCACCGATGTCTATCTGTCTTTAAGTGTGTAACAGTTTGCCTCACATCATTCTTTTTATGGTATGATATGATACCCTGTGATATAATATCTTGCTCAACACTAATAATAGATGAATTTTAGCTCTCCCATACTTAAGAATTAGGAATTGACCTAACGGTTACAAAAGCTCGAAAAGTACCTAACAGTGACACCATCAACTCAACATACATTTGATTAAAATCACGACAAACTGAGTTTGTGTGTGAATATCCTTAAGGACATAAGTATACTGTATCTTCACAAGCACTAAAAAAAGGGCAACACATCAAGCAATTACATCACTTCAGGGCTCATTTGGAACATTTGCATAGAGGAAACCTCTCCTCGCTTTGTAAAATTCATCCACAGATTCTTCATTCTGTAGCTAATGAAAGATACAAAAAGCCTATAAGGACTCAGGGAGCGGCGTTTGTTTGTTTGTGTGTTGTTGCAGGCTGCCACTGAGGCCCGGGGCACACGGGCACATAGGCGTATAACCGAGGTGCCTCGGATTTTGGGGAAAAATTGCTTGACAGCATGCTAGGAGCAGAGGCTCAGCTCACACTGAAGTAGAAGACAAGCGAGACCTCCCGACAGAGCGTAGCAGACCTACAAATAGATGTTTACATCCCGCGAACACTTTGAATACTGCAATAAACCAAATCACGTCAATCTTTACTGGTTTCTTTCTTTTTTTTTTTTTTTTTTGATATTCCTCCCTTCGCTTTTCTTTTGTCACCCGGTGGGTGGGGAATTCATTCCGAGGTGTGAGAGCGCCTGTCAAGTTTTAAGGGTCTTATGAAAATAGGTGCGAAATGATATTCAATAAAGTGAAAAACCCTGACAACAATGTAGGTCATAACTTCCCAGATAAGCTGTCTTTTAAAAGGAAATGCCCTGAAGGCAATATGAAGTGGTAATTTTCAACATATTAAAAAAAAAGTATTGAAGTAAACTAAGCTGACAGTTGACAAAATGTAATAGAATGATATAACATTTCTTTTAAAAGTGAGTAATAAGTCTATTATTGTAATAAATGATAAAATCGTAGTTCTACACCTATACAATAAGTAGAATCAACAGTCATTTGATGATGGATGTGAAGAGAAAATTCTGTATCTACATAATGGATGGAAACTGCATATGGAGAATAAATGACCAAAAAAGGCGTATAAATATGTATAAAGCACAAAACCTAACTAGTAAATGTGCTAAGAATATCTCATCACTGTTCATATCATTTTTTTTTTAAATAAAAAGGTGTCATATTGGCATAGTGCCTGTGTAACTTATCCTGCAGTCTACAGATGCTGAAGTTTATATTTATACACAATTTTCTTTACAGTTTTACTCTTCCATACTGGGATGATCAGTAGCTCAGTTTAGTTGAAATGTTGATGCTTTTAGTTTTGCTAAAAACGTACACAACTTGAACATCGAGTGTGTCGGATGTTGCTAGTGTAGGATTCTGTAGATCTCAAAGGAAAATGGGCTTAATATATTTTTAAAAATATGAAATAAGAAAGCAAAAAAAAAAAAAAAACCCACATAGGGTAATGCTGATATAGGAAAATAATTAACATCGGGGTGGTGTGATGTGACGCAGTTTGAAGTGAGTCACTGTTACCTCCCGGACGTTGATTATTTTTCTATAACAGCACATCCTGAAGTGTTTCATTCCTCTTATACAACAGCAATTTGCCAAAAAATGACTATTTTTATTTATTACATAAGTCAAGTTCTATCCATTTATAGTTACATTTAATGTTGTGGAATGTCAAGGAAACAAGTTAGCTCCTGTTATCACTTATATGTAGTATGTATGTAGTAGAAACAGTCGATCCTTCACTGGTTTCTTTTTTATTTCTCTCGAAGTTAATAAGACAAAAAAATGCAGCTTGTCATATCACTAAAAAAAAAAACACACATACTGTGAATTTATCCGTCCTGAAGACTTTCCTCCTATGTCGTGAAACGTAAAGTTACAGCTTTACCTCCAGCTGTTACAAAGCACTGACACTGGAGACTCCTTCCAAAAAAGTTGAATAAACATCTCCTTACTGAAAACTTCCTGTGTAAGTTGCTATTACAGAAACAATAAGGTATTGAATGAGCAGATTCATATGAACCTGCGATTTATCTTGCAGCCGGAACTACTGTCAGAGCTGCTGTTATTGAAAATGAATCAACACCTTCTGACCAATCAGAATTAAGAATCCAACAGCACTGTGGTATAATATTAAATAGATTAAGTGCTTGTCTGTGCTAAATTGCAATGCCAATTTACAGCAATAAAATGAGGCTTTTTCAAACCTGACATGACATATATGTTTATTTCTGAATCATAAATTACATATCTGACTCACGTGTAGCTCAAGATGAAGGGACGCTCGGTGACTGTCTGTATCCGAAGTTCACGTGCAGCCGTATTGTAATAAGCTCTGAGGTAAGGGTGAGGACAGAGTGATCTAACGGTCCTCAGGGGTGAGAGCTAAGAGTGTGAGCCCCTCTGCAGGAGGTCCTTTCTGGTCCTCATTTTCACATAGGTGGGGTGTAAAGCCTGGACAGGTGAGATGAGCTCGTGCTCCACTAAGAAAAGTCCGGAACCTGAAGGGATAGACCTCCAGTGGCCTCCCATCACCATCGCTCTTCATTAGAAGTTTCCGACACCACTGCCTGACAAGTGGCCGGAATGTCACACGTGAAAAGGTGTGTGCTGGATTAGTCGGGAATTGAATTCTGACTCAGCAGGTGTTAATGTGGAGTAACTCGAGTACTATAATACTGCTAGACATCTTGTTGTTTGCTATGTAGCTGTTTCTGGTAGTCGTGAGATGATCAGGAGTTAAGGTCGCTGGTCTTAGATCACATAATATGACGTGATTTAGTGCCATCATGACCAAACACGCTCGACGAAGACAGTCGTGTCTGAAAATTTTGATTAAAAACTCTACTGAGACGCTTGTCTAAAATCCACCAATAGGAGGACGGTACAAGATGATGCATAATTTAGTCATTTTCTTTAATCTCAGGTTTATCTTTAGAGGATCTACGCTGTATAATCTGACACGGAGAACACGTTAGGTGTGTTATTCCTTTGGCTTTGGGACAAGTCTGAAAATCAAATTGCTGTGAAATTAAATGAAATTTAAAACGTCATGATTACAAAAAAGTGGTGTTGTAGCTCCAGAAACAAAATCTGAGTGAAATCTCTTGCTTTTGTGCAGTTGTTTGGCTCATAAGCAAAGCTGAACTGAACATTTATGAACAGGGATCAGCAGATTATACAGCTCCTGTTCTTCCACAGACCCTTATCATTAACACAGAATTCATACTGTATGTATACTGAAATTCTAATCCTCTATGTATACATGACTTCATCCTTTTTCTGTGTCCTTCCATTTTCATACTTAAGAGTTTAAATAAAAATTAAAAGTCCGCTTTCTGAATTAACTGCCTCTAAGCAAGGTTTTTCCTGCCAGAAGGGGGACCAATCCATCTTCTGAAAGCTACAGCCTGGCTGAGAGGAAAGAGCATGGCAGAGGGTTGCCAGATCAGAGGGTTTATCCCATTCTGCTATTTTTTGTTAAATCATGTGGTACAGATGTACTGAGAATACGCGTTCAGGGATTTATTTGGTGCCCTTATCCACACTCATTATTGCGCTTTGTAGAGGTATAAAATCTAATCATTGGAAAATTAACAGATATCATTTGAGATTGTTCCGCCTCACAGCTCCAAGGTTTGACCCTGAGTTCAGCTTCCTGTCTGTATGGAGTTTCACATGTTCTCCCTGTGTCCATGTGAGTACTCCAGTTTCAAACTTCCAACCTCCCAAAAAACTTGCCAGTAGATGGATTGGCTAAGCTAAGATACATTGTCCATATGTTGTCCATATGTGCATGTGTGTGTTTATGGTGCTGGGTAATAGACTGGCATCCCATCTAGGGTGTATTCCAGTCTCACGCCAAGAGTTCCTGGGACACGCTCTGGATCCACAATGACCCTGACCAGGATAAAGCACTTACTGAAGATGAACGAATGAATATACAGTATTTTATAATGTTCCCAGCACAGGACAGTCCTGGAAAGGTCTACCAGTGGGCTCTTAAAGTGGCGGCCTGCGAGCTAAATCCGGCCCACGAGTGAGTTTCCAGTTATATTAAAATAATGTAGAAGCTATTAAAAAAATGTAAAGTATTGAGTACTGTCCTCCCATCAAGATCTACTGAAAGAATGTCTTGTGCTCTGTGTGTGTGTGTGTGTGTGTGTGTGTGTGTGTGTGTGTGTGTGTAATTGTGCGGCACAATAAATGGGTCAGAATTGTGCACTTAAAAAGTGCATGTATTAAATATAATTAAAAGGGTGAGTGAATGTGTAGTACATGTAATTTGGAGAATGTTTTTTTTTAATTAATAATGAATATGAATAATCACAATTGAAACGATTAATTATTCTTAATTTAATCCTTCATAATAAATCACAATCATATTTAATTATGTTTTATTAATCCTATTTATTATTTGTGACATTATCCATTGTGACATCCTTTGTTTTGCTTTTAATCTTTTTTTTGAAAATCAATTTTTATTTTCAAGTCCAAGTTCTTTTATCCTTTATTGTTTAATATTTATCATTTATTGTTTTGTTCTTTGTCGTTTTTAAAAATAAACTTTTATGTAAGGCACTTTGACTCCAAATGAAAATTGCTGTAAATAATAATAATAATAATAACAATAATAATAATAATATGCTGTGATGTAAAGTAATTAATATTTGATGGTGATGGAAGATAAAGTGGAGGGACTGAAAATCTTTATTTTTATTTATACTTATATTTATTTATTCTTTGTCAATTAAAAGAATCTTTTATATAAGGCACGTTGAGATTCCAACTCAAAATGAAGTGCTGTAAATAATAATAATAATAATAATAAAAATAAAAATAAAAATAAAAATATGCTATAATTTATTGACATATCTGATAGTAATAAAAGATAACGTTGGAGGGATTTAAAATCTTGCTTTGATGTCAAACTGTTCAACAAATCGTCAATCTGGCAACCCGTGTGTGTCACTGAGCCGACTCCTGATCCGGATCGGAATCTGCGCGTCCGCGTTTTGCTGCCGCCCCTCGGATTTTAATCATGCCCTCTCTGTGAGTGTGTGTGTGTGAGTGTGTAGTGTGTGTACTGTGTGTGTGTGTGTGTGTGTGTGTAGTATAGTGTGTGTGTGAGTGTGTGTGTGTGTGTGTGTGAGTGTGTGTGTGCGCGAGCGCAGGCAGGCAGGCAGGCCGACAATGATTTCCTCCGTGATTACGCAGCGCGCGCGTCCCTGTGGGCTCGGGCCCCCTCTGGAGCCGTCCTCATGGCTTTGGGGGCCTCGCTTCCATTTTCCATTATGATGTACCGGACTACCGGAGCGGCGGCGCAGTCCGACACCTCGCAGGTTGGTGACGAGCGAGCGCGCAGTCTTCTTCCTCTCCTCTCTCTCTCTCTGTCTGCCTCTTCCTCCTCTGCTTTTTTTTTTTAAGGAAGAAAAAGAGAAAAAGCAATTAAGACGTAGACTTTTATTTTTTTTAAACCCCCGATTCGTAGCTATATGTGATTATAGATTATTAATAGATGATTAGAAAGCGGGAGTGAGAAATAGTTTTTAGTACTTAGATGAATCTAAGGAAAGGAGGAAAAAGTGTTTAGGTCATTTTTACGTGTTTTTTTTTTTTCATTTTGATTTTTTTGATAGATTTTTTTTAGCACGCGTTTTGAGAGTGGCTTTTTTTTGCGCGTCGTGCCAAGAATCCACGCGTAAAGCTACAACTCCTTGCGTCAATCAGATCATTTATTGTCGGGAATCAACGCGTTTCGCGAAAGGACATGGACGCGCACGACGGATTCTCCGCGACTTCCGCGCCCGCACTTTTCCCCACACTGAAATAGGCTGCACAGATCGGATTTTCTAACCAATAAACCAAAAAAGCGAGCAAGCAAACAAGCAAACAAACAAGGCGCCAAGTGTAGAAACCCCCAAAGCGCGTTTGCGAGCCGATTCTCTGCGATGTTCTTGCGCTAAATTGTGCGCCGATCAGCCTCTCCTGCCCGAGCCGCTTCTCTGTAGGATGTCGCGCCGCAAGCAAGCCAAGCCAAGATCGCTCCGAGGTAAGTGCCGCTTTTTCGCCGCGGACACCGAGCGGATTTTAGCAGACAGTAGCAGCCCTGCCTCGCCTCGCCTCGCCTCGCCTGCTCTCGCCTGCTCTCTCCTGCACCTCAATGCATGCGGTGTAACGTTTTAACGGGCGCCGTTTGAGAGCACAGACGCGCTTTGGTTTCAGGTCTGAGGCGACGCGCGTTGCGTAAAGGCTGTGCGTGTTGCATCATTTTACACCAATAATAGCTACTCCAGAGTGCCTGTAGGACTTTGTAACTTTGGTGGTGTTTACAATTTTCCTACAAAGAGGACATTTAAAAAAAAAAAAAAAAAAAAACATTGAATTGCTCTCTCTCTCTCTCTCTCTCTCTCTCTCTCGCTGTCTCTCTCTCTCTCTCTGTCTCAGTGTCTCTCTCTCTGAGTGTCTCTCTGTAACGGAATTCAGAATTCAGGGTCATGGCAATTTCTAACACTGGAGCTCTGTAGATATTTCTCCAGCCCTTTGGAGATATTGAAACTAGGAATCAAATGTATGTTAAATATTGAGGAATTGCATTAGACATTGTGAGACTTGGACAGTGTGTTGTGGTTTGGTCAAACTCGTATGAACATTTGGGAGAAGAGAGAAAAGTTTAAGCTTTGGAGATGCCAGCTGCAAATTTGTGACGTTTCATACTTCATTTCTATGCAGAGTTGCAGATGTTAAGGTTAGGGGTTTAACTTAAATCACCCCTGATTTTGGCTCATAAGATCAGCTTGGTCATGTGACACGACTTTTAGAAGAGCAGGAGCACGCCTTTTTTGTGATAGACAAAGCAGAACCTGTGTTTGGATCCAGCTTCCAGCGCAGTTTGATGATTTCCTGCTCTGACACACTTAATAGTGAGCTGATGAGCTGATCAGGTGTGTGAGAAGACAGAGAGGAAGTCATGAAAGCTCTGCTGGACTCTGACAAACAGTTTGGTTTGTGAGTTTTGTGAGGCTCGTTTTCAGAGGATGCATCACTCGAGTGGAAAAAAATTGGAAATGTGTGTGAGTGTGTCCTTGTGTGTGTGTGTGTGTGTGTGTGTGTGTGTGAGTAGCTTTGGGTCATGGGTGATTGATCACTAGTTAGTCTGGATCGAGGAGGAACGTTTCCACACGTCCTCAGAGCGATGTGTTATGTTTGTGATGTTTACTAGCTGCATGTTGGAAAAGTGTTGCATGCAGACAGATACATGGCTGTCGTTTTTTTTTTTTTCAACTTATCTAGATGCAAACACAGGCTTTAAGGACTCGGGCTTAATCACACATAATCACACGTTTGCAAACAAGACTAGAAAGACTTCTCTTTGATCTTACACACACACACACACACACACACACACACAGGCGGTAAAGTAAATCGAATGCAGACTTTTTCCCCCTGTAGCCTTTGAGGGTAGCCACTGGTATTCATGGCTAAGCTCCAGTTCATCTGGCAGGCTTTGTATTTCGCTCAGCAAATAATTGTCCGCGATTTCACATTCCCAGCTTGCGGTCTGCCCGCTCTCCCCCTTATTTATTTATTTGTTTGTTTATTTATTTATTTATTTACCCCCCTACGCCCCTTTCGTTCTCGGAAGTCATCTGAAAGGAAGATTACATGGTCTGCGGTGTGTTCTTCCAGCCACCATTTTAAATCAATGCCTCGGGGGAGAAGAGAATACAAACACGATCGCATCTCTCCATTCTTACAAGAAACGTGTTGACGGACAGCAGGCGCACACTGGGGCGAAGCAGGAAGCTCATCTGCTCTTTACATTTGTGGCATCATTTAGAGATACACACTTAATCCACGACTCAAGATGAAGTAACGTCGAATGTATGGCGTTGGTATGGGTTGCGTTTTTCATTTCACTTGAGCCTCTTTTGTTTAATCACGTGATCCGGGGCCGTGCTTTTATATCGAATTAATGGCAAAGAGATGTTCACGCGTGTGGCAGGAAATGGATTCGAAACTCATCGTCAATACGTTTTTGACATTTTACTGGTTCTTTAAAAGTTTCTGGTTCTGATTTTGGATTTTGATACTTATAATAAGTATACTTCATTCAGATTTCAGGCATTTTAGCCAGGTTAAAGCTCATATGGACTAGACCACTGGTTCTCAAAGTGTGTGTGTGTGTGTGTGTGTGTGTGTGTTTGGGGGGGGCGGGGGGGTGCACCAAGGGTCAGAATCACAACACACCATTATCATATTATATTTATTGGGTTCTTATAGTTATTAGATTTGATTTGAATGGGTTTAATCCAGATGGTGGGAAGTTCAGGAATAAAAAGCTCTATGACTAATAAATAGATAAAATATTATTTTGTATCCATTTAAAAAGGTAAATAATGATCATGGAATCATGGAACGTTTGAGAACCCCTGAACCAGACGCTATGGAACAGAGCACATCTCTGAGCAGAGAGAAAGTTCTACGTGAAACGTGACCCCGAGTGTCCCAGCCTGCACGTGTGGATCCCAGTGAATTTCCAAAAGCCATTTTTTTTTTCAATATAGTGTGTGAGACAGCGGCGATGGCGTTATTGCTTGAGGGAATATATGGCACAGACGGAGGCCATACATCATCCGCTTGTATGCAAACACTTCAACCTCGGCGTCTGACATTTACCCAGTCCTGCCTTTCTGCGTCGCTCATACATACATTCTTCCTGTCATTCCATTTTTCCGGTGCTTTGTCGCCAAGTTGGATCTTCTGTGTCGCTCTGGAATGCGTGACGCCTGCCACGTTGCTCTTTCTTTTTCTCCTCTCTCTCTCTCTCTCTCTCTCTCTCTCACTTTCTCTCTTCTGTTTCTTACTGAAACGCAGCTGTGGCGTGTGATCACTGGACACCAGCATGCGCCCATCCACCAATGCGTCTCCGACCGACCACTCTGGTTTTATTGGCAGGGAATCCTGCATACATAAATATATTTTCTGCACCATTTATCTGCTGTATCTCGGGTGCTATGAAATCACTCCAGTGTCATATGCACCTGAAAAATATGCCGCTTCTATACACCAGCGTGCACAGAGACTGAAGCTGAAAACGTTCAAAGTTAAACAGGAAAGGTCGGGATTTAAGAACGTCACATTGTGGCACGGATTATACAGTATTATTGTGTTACAGTATATTGTGCATCCATGTGTATCGTTGCCTCAGAATGTTCTTGAACATCACAAAATTCTCACATCACATACATTTCACATGTGATTACGTGAGAAATGTGTAAGCGCAAGTGAAACACGTGACATCATGTGGATAATATGTGATCGCATGAAAAATAAAAAGATATTCCCTACATGTCAAAAATGATTCATCAATCGTGGGAGAAAATTCACATATGAAAATAAATGATTCACCTGAGAATCACATGTGAATATAAACGAATCCCATAAGAATCACATGTGAAAAAAAAAGAATCGCATGAGAATCACTTGTGAAAATAAATGAATCACATAAGAATCACATGTCAAAATAGGTGAATAGTAAAGAGTCACATGTGAAAATAAATGAATCGTGAAAAAAGCTGATTGGAAAATAAATGAATTGTGAGAATCATGTGAGAAAATCATATATGAAGAATGAATCTCACGTGTAATAAATGAATCACGTGAGAAAATCGCATGTGAACATGTGTAGTCATCTGAGTTTTCTGTAAGGGCATTAATGCAGTGAATAACCTGAGGTTTTATTGCGATGTTTGATTAATGCCTGAGGGTTCTTACAGATTTTTAAGGTCCTCAAACAAAAAAGTTATTTTTTGTACTATAATTCTTGGGACTCATGTGTTTACGGTTTAGTCGTACATGTATGGTGACGTATTCACTGTACTGATTGCTGCTGATTTTTGATTGGTGGTTTTTTTCAAAAAGTTTTGGATCAACCTTAATTTTCGAATTTTCTTCAATTCTGCAGCGATTGCTCACAGTTTGTTTTAGTTACTCTGTGCATTAATCCCTTAAACTCCCAGGACATGTTGACTGGTCCAGATTTACTTTAATGGTTACAGAATAATCAGATAATAATCATAAAGAGTAATTCAAATTGCAGGTTTATATTAATGCGCTGGTTCGAATACATTATCATTTTTGTAGTAACAAATAGTAACATCACTTTGTTTTCCATAAGGAGCATTTATGGAAGGAGTCTCCAGTGTTGTAACAGTAAGTATTATATATATATATATATATATATATATATATATATATATATATATATATATATATATATACACATACATATATACATATATGTTACGTATTGTAACAGTCAGTACGTTTTCCTCTGTGGGAAAGTCTTCAGAACAGAAGACTTTGTGCTTTCTGGTAACATGACAAGCAGTGTTTTTATCTTATTAAATTCAAAAGAGAAAAAGAGAGGCTAATGAAGGAATGACTTTTTTAAATAGCTGCTTTAATCTTAGAGACAGCAGGAACTAATTTGTTTTGTGGATGTTCCACAACATTAAATGTAACTATAAATGGATAAAAAAAAGTGCAAAGTGTTGTTCTTTATTATCTAAAACATGGCAAATTGCAGTGACTTTTTGCTATTTTTGGAAAAAAAATCTCATTATCAAATTTCATCACTCGACCTTGTGATTGATTATTTTCCTATAACAGCATGCTCCCAAGTGTTTTATTCCTAATGTGATGAATAGCTGAATAACTGCTAAGACTTTAAGGGGTTAATATTTAACTTAGTGATCATTCAGAATTTGTATTTGCATGCTTTAGAACTTCGATGGTTATAAGCATGTAATAACACCATCCATCAGTATTCTTTAATATTACAGAAAAAAATGTCATTGTCATTAAGAAAACTGTCAGAGAACCATAAAAAATCCCATTAGCAGAGCTGTCACTTCTCATGACACTCGCCTCTGTAAGTTGTTCATGGTGTCTCGGGAGCTGGCCGATTTTTCTGTTTTTTTTTTTTCCTCTTTTTTCTCAGTTTCTTTCTTTTTTGTCATTGTAGGTGGCTGTGTTTTTTTTTTTTTTTTTTCGGATCTCTCACTGGTCCAGCTGGGAGTGTGTGTGCGTGTAACGTGTAGTAATTAAGAACGATCGTCTTTACAAATATGGTAAAATATCTTGTTGTCAGTTTTATTATGGCTGCTAATGAGATTAGTATGAATTAATAATGACATCGCTCATTTGGCATGGCTTTATTTGCATTAGATTAAATAATAACCTTTAATATTGCTTACCATGAAGGTCATGCTTCTTTTTAATGCATGTTATTACAGTACCACAGAATGTCCTAATGATCACCACATATTTTTTTTTTAAAAGGATTTTACAGGAGCAGAAAGACTTAAATACGAACACTGCTAATGAGGAAAAAAAGCTATTGTACTAGTCACCAATTACAATGATATATAATGTGCATAATTATAATGTGCATGTGGATTCAGTAGCTACTTGTGAGGATGTCCTGTTTCTGGCGTCTTAGCTCCGAGTCTTAATTGAGGCAGCGTGACCCATCGTGCCCTGCTCTAAATTGAGTGGTGGTTCGCCTCATGAGGGTTTCTCTCGTGGTCAGTCCTCTGGTTCTACAGCACCATTTTGCCGCCGTTCAGCTCCGCTAACATCCCCTATTATTTAAAAACAGCTGTATGAGCGTCTCTCTGGTGTGAAGGGCGAATCGATGTCTTTCTGACGAGGACTTACTGTAAGATGGCAGTTCTGAGATGGCTGTAGTTAGTCATCTTTAAAGATAACCTGACCTCAAAATTCACCCTTTTTAACCTCACTCAAGCACATCAGACATAAAAAAGGTTTAAAAAGGAGGAGAATGTTCACCAACAATATCCTGTGATCTCCTTCAACTTATACAATCACTGAATAAAAACACTTCACTCACAAATGCATCATGTTGCTCAAAGTTTCTTTTGTTAGCATGCTAACTCGGCATGCTGCGTTCAACAGCTCTCTCCCTTACAGAATTATTCATTAGTTTTCATCATTGTTTCTTGATCATGACCATTACTTTTGACAAAAATTGTACTTTCTCCTCACTGCATTTTCCATCATCATTACATTTCATCCTGTATTTAAAAAGTCATAAGCCGACTTTGTTTAGCATTTAGCTCCAAGGAGTCAATCTAAATTCCCAACAAACCTAAATGTTAACAGATGTGACAGCGAGTAAGAGAGCTAATACACATCACTGCTGTCTATCTGCTGCTACGTACACGCAATAGGTATTACAACAGCTAGCGAATAGCATTCAGCTAGTTTATATGGCAGAGGTATTACCATGCTAGCTGACTTCTGAGAGATTAGGAATCAAGCTGTTCTTCGTTAGCCTTAGCTAATGTTTTCCAGCGTTCTTTGATGAAAGAGGCACTAATTTGCCACCAAGAACTAAAGTCAGTGCGTGATCTGAGCAAGACGTCTTTTTCTCTTGTGAATCTTTTTTCTACTTTCTGCAAATGTAAGAGTTTCAGCTTGAGTGAATAATTTGAAGCTGTCCAGTGTATTTATTTATTTATAGCTGTAACTGAACTTTTACTTGTTCAAACTGTATAAAATGGATAGAATTAAACTCACAGGTTGTATTTTTTTCTGCACTAATCTTTTTTTTTATTATTTCTACGTCTTATGGTGAGAACAAACATGACAGGAAGACTCTAAATCCTAGGCTTTTTTAGCCTCAGACATAAATGATTTAAAGGTAGAGTCAGTGATTTTATTTTTAATGGGTTAAATGGTCAAAAATCAAAACAATTTTTCTAATCGTTGGTGAAGTTTCTCCTCACATTCAGGCAGCTCGTATAAAATATCAATACGGAGGAGAAACCTTAGTCTCTGTGGTTCTGTAAATAAATAAATAAATAAAATAAACAATATTGTGGCTTATCAATATTTACACGATCACCTTTCAGTCATTTCATTCAGGCATTCTAGCCTAAGAGTGAGGATGTAATTTGGGGGTGTGGCTTTGGAGAAAACACTGATGGAAGGAACTGTATTCGTTTCAAAACTTTAAAATCACTGACTGCACCTTTAATTACAGAAGGTACCAAAATAACAGTGAAGAATATTTGGTACATTTTTAATAATTCTGTAAATGATGTGCAGTTTTAGGCATCAGTAGACTGTAAATATAGTGAAGTGAGTTGAGATGAGAGAATACAAGAGGGCACTATGAAATTTTTTCCTTTTTTTTTTGGTTTTTGCTTTGATATCAATTGCATGGGCGAAGCAGCATTTTAATCATCAAAACTATGTAAAAACAAAGCATTTCTGCTGTGCAGGAAAATCACTGGTGTTATGCTGTACAGCAGAAAAGAATTCATGGAGTGACTACATCCAGGAAAAAAAGTCCAGCAAGTCACTGAGGGAACAGATATGAGTGTGTGTATACTGTGTGTGTGTATGTGTGTGTGTGTGAGTGAGTCACAGGGTATGACCTCATGACCCAGCTTGCAGAGGGTTGCACAGATTGTGGTTAGTGGTGTATCAATATATCATGTCACAAAAATCACACGGATGAGACACATTTGTTTTGAATTTGAAATAGTTCAAGTATTTATATTTTTGTTGTCAGTTTACTTATCAGACCAGAGAAGGCAAATGAAATAAAAATCTATGAAAATCAGTGAACGTGGGCCTCTTCAGCTGAATAATTTACACTTATGTATGTGATTGGATTAACCATAACAGATGATCTGATACAGAAGCTGAGATAAGATCATGTTTAGAAAACTAGAGTCACTGAACCACAGCCAATGTTTTTCATACACTGAATGCTCTTCTACAGTATTTTTTCAGTTCTGTTCACTAAAATACTTTCCACCAGTTAGTGACCCCTAATGTAAACCCTTATTCGAATTTCCAGTGTTTTTTTTAATAGCATGGAACCAACTTCTGATTTCGTTTACAGTTTTATGAAGCTAAGATGTAGAGCATGAATCCTTTTCATTCAGTTTACTTCAGTATTTTGTAGGACCAACGAATCATGAACCAAATTGCTTCATCAGCTTACTGTATCGTAACACCCCCAGTCGTTTTACAGCACATCAGCACATTTTCCATAAAGAGATTTAGCATTTTCTTTGTATTTAGTCCCTCAAATCCCAGCGTTACTTTACTTTCCATTCTCAAACGCGCTGCTCGCTCCTCAGTGCTGCGCCTCTGCCTCAGGTTTCATATTCATAACTCCACGTGTGCCCATCGATGGCGTGAGACAGTATGGCAGGTTGTGCAGTAGTCTTTATCTTCACTACTGTTAATGGCTAATCACTTCCTCAGCAGGATAAACCATCACAACATCCAACCGAGAAGGAATTTATGTGCTGTATATAAAAAACGCGGCCCTAAAAAACACTGAATATGTGCAGTTCAGTCGAAACGACAGAAACTTTTTTAATGAGAGCGCCGTGGTGACAAATGACTGTTCTGCTGCCGTAATGCAAAAGTTCTGATCGTGTCATTAAAAGGAATTTTCTGCCTGAACTCCCCGGTTCTCACCAACAGGGATGGTAATCAAAACAAAACTATGAACTCCCCGTACTCCCATCTCCCATTTGGCTGTGGGGGATTTATTAAGAACCCCCCTCCTGTCCGGATTGAAAATGCTCCTGCATGCGCCGTTCTCCAGCGCGCCACAGAAATTCATTTAGCTCACGTGAACGTGCGCAAGCTGTGCATCTGTTTTCGGGGAGGAATATTTGGACATCAAGCCGGTCTCAATTTGTGTCATAACTTTGCTCATGACTGGTTTCCTGCTTTCCTATAGAAATGATGACCAATTACAAAATATCACACACTGTGTAGTGAAGGCGTTCTCTAACTTTCTGCCGACAGGGACCCCTTTTATCTGTAAAATAAATCTCACGGACCCCCTCCGAATATAATCCATGTATGCAAATATTAGGCTCATTAGTTAAATGTGTACAGTAATATTTTAGCGATTTACTGCAGCTGTGGAGTGTTTTATTCCTGAAATTTCCACTGACAGAACACATTAGGTCTGCTTATAGGCTACTTGTTTTTAACTGAGATTTGGATTAAAGCCATTCAAATCACGTGACCACTTAAACAGGCTAATGCCACTTTTAAACCTTCTGCTTTCGTTTTTCAATTTTTTTTTTTTATAGACCATGCTGTCATTTCACTAATCGGACCAGAGAGAGTAAATGAAATGAAAGATTTATGGAAAATATGTGAAACTTCTTCCTTTCCTGAGGTAATGTCTCTATCCCTGTAGCTATTCTGGTCCAGTGAGCTGCCTTCAGGTAAATAATTTACATAAACGCGTAAGATAAATGACTAGTTTTTGTACACTGAATGCTCTGTCATCATTTTTTTTTGTATTGAACGGGTTCTTAAACTTTTTGGCTGCATGGGACCCCTTTAACTGTAAAGTAAATTTACAAAAGTAATCCAAATATTCAAATATTTGGCTCATTATTTAAATGTGTACAATAATCATTTGACTATTTATTGCAGCCATAGAGCTTTTTATTCATTCAATTCTAACAATATATTAAGTATAAGAACTCAGTGATACATTAAATAGCTTTGACCATTGTGGGTTGTGATTTCCATCACTGAAACATTGAGCATGCTTTTGTGACGTAGCTTTAGAAGAGCTTACCAGCTTTTCCCGTCTAAAAGTTGGCTCCACTTAAATGAGACTTCTTATAGTTTTTGAATGGCTGCAGTCAGCCTGGCACTAACATGGCAGAAAAAACACTGTAATGATCCAACCAGTCAGAATTTTGATTGCTCTCCTCAGCAAGCTTTGACTCAAGATCCCGCCGAGCTTTTCGGAAGAAAAGCGAGTTTGACGCAGCTTGCCTGCCGCTGCCCTGTCGTTTTTCCCCGCACAGCCCACCTACTCCAGCGCCACTAGCCTCTGACTTAATTATGTCAAATGGAGGACTTTTTAAAAAGGCTCTGTTCAAGACGGCCTCCTGCGCGGCCGGTGGCCCCCAGCAGGGCCCTCTTGTCACGACTCCCACTCGCCGTGCTCGGGAAATGAAAGGGTAGATGGGGAACGAGGCATAATGGAGGCCGGCTTTCCGACGGCGGGAGAGGAGTGGCGAGGAGTGCAGGCCTCCTCCCGGAGACCCTCATTTTCCATGGAGCAGGTGGGAGTCTTTTGTTCTCATCCTGCTGCTAAAATCCATTTAGCTCGCCGCACCTGACATACAGACAAGGAGTGCTTCCAGTTTTAGCCGGTGAGGCAAGGAGCCTCTAATGAAACAGTTTTACAGCGAGCAACCACAACCGGCGCCCCGTACACTCGTCAAAGAGCGCTCGATTGCCATGTAATGAATTTGTCTAAATAGCCGACAAGCAGGGGGGTTCATTTGCGGACGAGCGTAGCTTCTCGAGCAGTTGCTGAGAATCATTAGGATGCACAGACATGGCTCGGCTAATGGAAAGACAGGAGGCAGAAGTGCTGCAGGTGACGAGGCTCCAAACAGACAGGATGCGCAGTGTTACCTCTGACAACCTCACACTTGTTTTTTTTTTTTTTTTTCCTTAAAGTGTACACAGCTCCTTGTAGCTGTTTGCAGCATCGAGGTTCATGATTAGAATGTTAGTGCATTGTTGCGAGACAAACCCGATGAGTTATTCATGTATTGGACAGCAGGCCACGGCATGCGGCGAGATCTTTGTTTGGGGGGGATTTTTTATAATTCATCGTGTTATTACTCAACTCAATAAGTGATTTATGTGGGTGGCTGCGGGCCTCCCTGCAAAACCTGCTGCATATGAACGAGGTGAACCAGGCCGACGGAAAAAGAGAAAACAGAGAAAGTCGCATTAAAAAAAAGCTCAGGCTGCATATCAATGCAAAAACCACAACAACACACTGAAGCTGTGCTTAAGAGATTCCAGAAGATTAGGATGAGATTGTTTAGCCAAGGATTTCTGCGCTTGCGTGTTCGGTGACTAATTTATTCTGTGTTTTTCTCTCTCCCTCTCTTTCCTCCATGGCAGTAGAAGACAATGTGACGGAGGAACAGCACACTCCTGGGCAGGCTGCCATTCAAAGCGGTAATATTTCATTTGTGTTTGGCGTTTGTCATGTCTTCCTATATATTTTTTTTCCTTTGGCTTTCTCAAACTGTTGCCATCAGTTTGTCCATCTGCTGTAAAAGAGTTTATCAAAACAGCTGTGTAAGGAATGGAACATTTGGGCATGTATTGTTATAGGAAAATAATCAACAACAGGCCAGTGTAATGCAGCCTGACTCAAAGGAGAGTTACTGTTATTACCACGAAGTTGATTATTTTCCTGTAATGAAGTGTTTTATTCCTCTTACACCACAGATAATGTTTATTTATTTATTATAGAGCAACACATCATACTTTTTATCCTTTAAAATAATCAGAATTGCACATTCACCATTGCTGTGGTGTAGGCTAATCTACCACATACACCTGTTTGTGTTTCATCTCACTATGCTAATAAACTCCCACGCTCTTGCATGCTCCGTCACCTGATGGTGTGTATAAGATGATGGTGTGTACTGGTGCGTGTCAGCCTCTGCAGCTTTCTCCACTCCTCTTCATGCTGCAGTGTCAGCGTTTTAGCAGATGAATGCTTCCTGTCACCTCATGTGACATTCAGGGTTGGCCTCCAGGCAGCGAGCTTTAATCCAGGTCACGCGTTCGGCCGGTCCGCCTATGAATGAGGCCTGCTCCTGACGTGCGCCGAGCCCGGCTCTTCTTTCATTTGTCTCGTGTAAAGGTTAGGTCTCATGTGTGGTTATTTTAAACCTGATATGGATGACTTCGCCCAGCAGGCACGAGGGACCACCGGCCCCTTCTCAAAGCCTGGCATCGCCGTCGAGCGAAAACCATCGGCTCTTTGTTTTCCACTGGCCGTCGCTGAAAAAAATGGTCACCGTAGTGTTTGACACAGAAACACAGAGGCAGCAAACACAGAGACAATACAAGCCTCAGAAGGTTTTTGCGATTTGAATATTTAAAGTCAAGCATCTGAAAACCTGAAAATGTAGCATGCTAACCGGCGTTTCTACTCTACTCGATTTTCATCACCAGTTTCTCTTGATGCATTGTGGTGTAGGAAATGTCGTACAGTACAAGGAAACAAAAAAGGAAAGAGCACTAAATTTAATTGAACGCTAAAGTCAGACGGCATGAGTTGTAATTAAGCTAAGTGCTGTTTCGGGTATGTCGTTTAGATGCTAGCAATGAACGGAGGATCATTAGCCTAGTTAGCATGATCTAATTTACATGGATTCTAACTAGCCAGATTTTATGTATTGTTAGCAAGCCTGTGAAAATAAAGGAAGAAGATGATTTAAATGCCCGACTGGTTGAGTACTTAACTTCAAACCACTCAAAACAAGTAAAAGTTGTACACTTGTGTTTTTCAACAGTTAAGGTTCGTTATAAATTCTGGTTCTTGTATTTGCCGTATGTGAGCAGTTATCTTGCTAGTCATGTAATATTTATAGTTCTTCCTGGTTTAATTCTTCCCGGATGTAACAAGTGATTCTGGGTTCTGTAGACCACAATTCACGGCTATGCCATATCATTTTGCACGTTATTATTAACACCAGTAGATTTTTCCGTGTCAGAAACCACCGTGTGCTCGAGCTCACTTGACAACTCGACGCAGTTTGAAGTGTGTGATGATGAATGATGTACTGTAAGTGATAATTATAACACAGTAATTGCTAATCGTTTGATCCCAGGCCTCAGAGTTGCATCGCCATGCCAGTTTACAAGTGTTTTAATAAATGTGGATTCTCTAGAGAGAACAGGAAGCGGTCTTTAAGCAGTGCTCTGGTGCGCCGTTTTGTTCTTATTGGTGATATTTTCAGTTTTTTTTCAGGATGCTTTCAGGAATTTCTTGAAAAGCCAAGAAAAAAAACACTTTTTCCTTTCTTCTTCCTGATAGTCTTCTTCTTATTATTATTATTATTAATATTAAAAAGACTATCAGGAAGAAGAATGGAAAAAGTGTTTTTTTTCTTGGCTTTTCCTTAATTATTATTATTATTCTTCTTCTTCTTATTATTATTATTATTATGACCAATCAGTAACGACCCTATATTGCGCCAATCTTGAGGAGGAAACTTTGTTACTGGTGCAGAAGCCATGGAAAAAAAAAGAAAAAGCACAGTTTCAATTTTCTAATGAAAAAGAAAACAAAACAAAAGTTTTGGCACTTTTGTGCAGCGGAAACAAAAAGTTCCCTTAGACATGCAGCTCAGTCTCCTGGTGGTAAGGAGAAGTTCATAAATTGGCCTCCAGGTACGTCCGTGGCCTTTGTGCGAGTTTGAGAGAAAAGCAGTAGAAAAAGGAAAACAGCCTAAAGCTCACATCGTTGCTTGACACGTGCCCAGAAGAAAAGCAAAATTAGTCACGAAAGAAACCATTCTGGAAAAGTGTGCACGCTCGCTAGCGTGAGGCTCAGGAACAGTGTAGCATCAGGGATTTAATGAGACTTTCTCTTATTCTGCTGGTTTTTTTTCTTTTACTTCTTTCTCTTTCCAAAGTCAGGCGTGTTTAAGATCCGGAGCTTGGCTGGAGTGCTGTGGTGTCTGGCTGTAATTATAACCACATGCGTCTTCTGCACCCCTACACCCCCCTTTTCTTTTCTTCTCTTTTCTTTTCTTCTCCTTTCTTTTCTTTTTTGTGCTCTCTCGTTTTTTTTCCCCACCCTGCCTGCATCAGGTTTGAGATATTCTGTAAAATAGGATGTCAGTTTTGGCTAAACCAGAGTAACTTGTATTCGTGTTAGATAGCTGAATACAAGGTGCCGAGAGAGGAAGAGAGAGGGAGAGAGAGAATGATATGGAATGAGAGATGGAGAAACGAGAGATCAATGCGCCGCTGCCAGAGGAAAGAAAGAGCGAGGGAGGGAATAGAGAGGGAAGCTCGCTCTCCTCTGGCTCTGCTGAAATCAGCCTCTCTATTATTCATTTCCTTTGTTGTGCGACTGTGCCACGGCAAGACTCTTCGTCCCGTAGTATATCTCCTTCCTGCAAGAGTGAGGACGTGACCCAGAGAAAGTGGGGGTCCTGCTCTCATTCCGATAGCTTTGATAGTTGCATTTTTCTTCTCTCTTTCCTTTGCTATGGGAGGAAAAGCTTTAACATTATCCATATGTAGTACGACACAGAGGAGTCTGGTTTAAATACAGAAGTACAGAAGATTTTTTTGACTCTTTGGGGTTAAGGTCGTCTTTTCCAGGCCTTTGTTTTTATTTGTAAAGGATTACTTGATACAGTTAACGCTTCATGAATGGTGAAACTGCGTACTGTACACACCTGGCATACACTCAAGACTGAACTTTGCCGGAAATCCCCGCTGTACCCGCTATTTTTTTTCGTCCTTCTCGTGCAATAGTCCACTTGTCTGGAGCCAGACGTGCAGTATCGTTCAGTCGCCATCCTACAGTTCCTCTGTGCTACTCTACTCTAACACTATTGATTCAGCTCAGCAGCTAATAATTACATACTGAATGGATTGAATCAGGTGTGCTGACTCTGACTCTGAATCTGAATCTGAATCTGCTGAATCTGAACTCAACTTGTATCTGTGTTTTTTCATTCAGGGATTTGTTCATGCAGGAATGTGCATGTGTTTTGATTTGTTGCATAAATGACTCACTGGAAATGAATCCAGTCAAATGGTCTTAGCTGGTCAACGTTGGTGAAAAAGAAAAGAATCAAATTTAATGTATTACAACGTTCACGGTTTCTGGGTTGTTTTTAATATGACTGTGAAATTATTTTATTATTATTTAATTTGCAACTAACTATAATTTAAAAGAAATTGATTCATTTTCACTAACAGTAAAAAAGTTAGTCAAAATTATTCTACATCGGGGTGGACGAATCATACATTTATTAGCTAGCTAACTGCGCAAGTAAAATGTCCAACGTGCTGCCCAGTCCCATGTTTTTTGTGCTAACTAATGTAATGTTATAAAAATACAGACAATAATACAGGCTAAAGGAAATGAACAAGTATATGATCATGTAGCACATTGGGTTTGTGCCCCCTAGTAAAATGTCCCCACGTTGTTGACGAACGTGTCAGCTATGAGACGTCTTGTTCTGTCCTTGCATCACGTGTCTGAATAGCATCATTATTTTCTCTCGATGTATAACCATGAGGTGACTGCATGCTGTGCTAGCAGGGACATTATATATCAGCTTTGCGTTGGACTTGATGTTTCTCAGTGTTTTTTCACTCTGTTAGTTACAGTATCGAGGTATGTCACATGACCATGAACTGCACTGTTTAAACATACGTAGCAATTAAAAACATTTGTTTTATAAAAGTCAAGAAGGAGTAGTTTTTTTTCTTTTTCTAGTTGTTAAATCTACTTATACACCAGGCAAGTATGAATAAAAATTCATTGCCTGACATAAAATCTACTTGTCCCAGGTACCCAGGCTACTGATCTGTCCTACTGTGTACAGGTAAAGAATCTCTGTGTAACAATGATTACTCCTGATTAAAGGAGCAGTTTGTAATTTTAGAGCTCTCTGCTGCATGCGAGGTGAGTTGAATCTGAAAAGAGTAGCCTTTCGCATAACACTGTCCGTCCTTACCTCTTCTATTGTAACCACATACAGTAAAGCTCTGCTCTGGCTGTGGGCGGAGCTCATTTCCGGGCCAGAAAAACCTCTGTTGAAGAGTTCTCAGTTGAAATCATTGATACGATTATTACTGGCCTAGAAACAAATTTTAGAAACAAGTTTAACAAACCTCACTAAAGTACTAACTGACACCAGGACCAGTAAAAGAAACTGTGTCTCATTATCTGTTTTTTTAAAAAAATAATTTTACTAAATGTATATAAATACTAAATCAATACTAAAAATTATTTTACCACACATACCATACATTTTTCTACTAAAAAACATCTTTCTACATTTTTCTGCTAAAAAAACACTTTAAACTTTTTCTTACAAAAAAACAGGTTTGTAAATTTGAAGCCATACCCTCCATCTCTTATTTATGTTTGTATGAATGTATTTTAAAATTAATTTTACGCATGTACAGATACACACATGCAGAGATGTATGTATATTTAGCTGCTGCGTTTCAGCAGTCAGAAACTCGCTGGCTCTGTCTCGTTCTCTGTAGCGCTACACGGTGACTCACATGGGTGAAAGGTGCTTAGAAGTTTTACGACTTTTCTCTCTTTCTGCCTTTTTTTAAAATTCTTTTTTTCCTCCAATAATGAGAAGTGGGTGTTGGTGTGAAGGTTATTCAATCTTAATGTCCTCTCGTGTGTGTCAGCTCTCCCCGACTGCAATAAAAGGAACGCGCACACCTTTGATCAGGAAACGCCAACATGTGTCGAGTGGAGCTGCACGCCGGTTAAAATAAATTCTTAATTTGAGCTCGGGTGGATAGTTGGGGGCGAGGGGGGGGGGGGGGGGGGGGGTGTCTTGGCAAAGCTGCTGGAGAGAGTTCACCACTTGTGAAATGTTTTAGAAAACGAGAGAGGAAATGATTACAGGAAAAAAGTGAAAAAGTGCACGTGAAGTCGTGGTTCCTCGCTTTGTGCGGTAGAAGTCCATCCTGGCTGTTAGGTTTGTTCAAACAAGTTAATATTTAATTGCTTTAACACTGAAATAAAAACTGTTCACTGGGATTGAGCTCAAATTTGCCACCCTTCCTGTTTAATTCTTAGCGTATTTTATAGCAAAACACACAAAATATAAATAATAAATGGAATATATATTAATAATAAATCATAAATAATGAAATAAATAATATTTATGGGAACACACAGCAGCTTCTTACATAATAAATACAGTGAAATGAAAATAAATAAATAAATAAAAACCTTTGTCAGAAATGTTGGAAACATGTGGAAACTCTGTTGTATGTTAAATTTTCAACATGGAATTTAAACAGATGATCAGAATATCATCTCTGTAATTTATGATTTTTGAAATTTGATTATTCCTGCTTATTAGAGAAATGTTTCCTAATGGAAAAGTCATTTTATTATGGTTTATGCTTATTAAAAAAACATTGTGACCAGAACACAACATATGGGTTAAATAAACCGGTGCGTGTGTGTGTGTGTGTGTGTGTGTGTGTATGTGTGTAGTGGATGGGCTGGACTGCGGCTCATGATCTGGTCTGTATTCATACTGAATGTTTGAATCTGGCTCTGGCGGTTATTGATCAGCTGCAGTGCTAGCTAGATGGAGTAGTGCACACCAGATACAATGGCGGATTCCCCAGGGCTTTCTCAGGAACTGCAGCTCAAGGGCTGTTAATGCTGGACTCCAGCTCATGGCACAGCCGGGTCAAATTTCTGGAACTAATGGCTACTGCTAGATATACTGGAGTGGCATAATACAGTAGAGCCCAGAAGTCTGAGAGCAGTGCCAAGAACTGGTTTTACTTTATCGCTTATCAAAAATGCACATACATTTTTTAAATAATAATAATTATTATTATTATTATTTTTTTACATTAGTCTTCATGTCACAAAAGGTGGCAAATAAATAAGTCACAAATAAATATATAAGTCAGAATTTCCTTTTTGTATGGAAAATGGGCAGGAAATCTATCTATCTATCTATCTATCTATCTATTTGCGATGTTAAATGAGACAATATCAGGTATATTTGGAGATATATAACATATAGCATAATGTGTGGAATTTTCCATCCCAGCAGTATTTTATATAATGTAACAATTATTTAAATAAAAATAAATCACATGGTGTTGCAAGCAGGACGTTCATATATTTTTATTTAATTTTAGTCATGCTATATTCTGTCTTTTGTTCTTTCTGTCTTTATATCCAGACCGAAATGTCTGCTAGTCAGCTAGTAAGTCAAAAGCCTTCGTAGACTTATATCCTTCTTCCAGTCTGTCCATTCGTCTCTCTTTTCCTCTTGCGCTTTACTCTGTCTCTCTCCCTCGTCCCCTCTCTCTGGTGGTTTGACAGATTGGCGGTACAGTCCAGGCCAAAGACAGCCCCCTCCTCCTCAACATTCGGTCCCAGCGGGAGGCTCCGTGGAGGGAAATCAGTGAGCGAGCTCAGTCGGGGGTCTGGGGCCCCACAGCAGGAGCTCTCCATAGCTGTGAAGAGAACATCAATTAAACCACTATAAATATTTAAGTGCAGAAAAGATTCAATAATATTAGGTCAGGGAGGTGTCAGAGCCTGACCCCCAGATGAAAGTCCTGGAGTGATAAATGTCACCAGAATGTCTCTGCAGCAAGCAGTCTCGCCAGACATTGACAAATGACCAAAAGCATGCACATGATATTGCAGGGCTTACTTTAAATGGCATCATTCAATGTCTTTGGAGGACAGAATTAAATCAGAAAACAATGATCAAGTCCCATGGTGAACAGGTGAACATCTGCTCATAGAATCTGCAAGGGTATGACCAGTATTTAAAAAGATTGTTGTTTTTGTAAGCTCTTTTATATTGATACATCCGTTTATTTGAACGAATGTATGGCTTATTACCCTTGCATACCAGGGACGTGAACATCTTCTGATATATGGACATTGAAAAACAATTATGTCCAGTCTGTTTTCTCTAAGCTTAGCAAACTGCTCTTTGCATTTCATTATTCCTCTTACCCTGTGCTAAAAAAGCTGATAGAGAGAAGCATGACTCCTGGCCATCAGTTAGCTTAAGCAGAGTGCCATTGATCCCCTGTCCACTCTTTGGGGGATTCAGGTAGGAGAATGTCTAGATCTAATGGATTAATGGGTCTAAACCTGGGCGGAGAGCAACCCGGTATTGACTTTGAGCTCTAATCCCTTGGATCTCCATGACCTTGCTTCTTGCTGAGCACCCGCACCGTTTGTCCTGACAGCGCCAAAAGCCAGCTTGTGTGAGGAAGCAAACCCATGAGGGTAGTGAATGATCTCAGCGGGTCTTGCTAGACTGTTAAAGGAGCCAAACGGAACTTTTAGGGCAGTGATTTGGTCTTTGTCTTTGATTAAGGTTATTTTCACACTTATGATTTTTTTTCTGGACTCTGCATGAGAGTTTGTTACATTTAGTGAAAACTGTTTTCGAGCCCGGGAGTGGCCAGAGAACTGATCCCTGGTCTTCTTGAACATGGTGGCTTAGGGCTCGCTTCAACCGAACTATGGTTTGGTCTGCATGAGGTGTGGAAGCTATTCGCTTTTGGGGCTGTGTGCTCAGTAATGTGATTGGTCCAACATGTCTTCCTGTTTCAAGTTTCCTGTTTCAGCAAGATCTTTGTAGGACTGGAACACTGTAATTAGCTTACCTTTGTGGTGTGAGTGCTTGCACTGACAACATTACGAAAAACACGTCTATCATGGCTCAAAGTCTTTTTATAAGAGATTGCATTCTTGTTTTTGCAGATATGCCTGCACGATGGTATGCTGTGCATTCAAAAGCACTGTTCTTCATCTCCTGAATGTTGGTACCAAAGGAAAACGCAAGCGGATGAACTTAGTGCCTACCATTTTGCAAACCTGTGTTCACAAAAGTGATGTATGGAATTGTGCAATTGATCTATAGTTCAGAAGCAAACTTGCAATTACGAGTCCCTCAGCCAAATGTGCAGAATCAGTCCTGGTCACAGACTCAAGGCCTAGTGTGAAAGCACCCTAGATGTCAGTCAGTGTTGATTAAAAAATGTTTTAAATAGTTTTGCAATTCTTAATGTGAAAATGTTTGCTTTGATATTTAACATATATCATATGTCTGCATAATACCACGAGCCTAGTACTTCATGCAAATTGCGATACAAAGATTTGGAAGTTGTATAACTGACCACTATATATATAAGGACTAACAGCTATTGTAAAGCCAAACAAACTGAAATGAATATGAGCAAACCGTACAGAACCAAGTGAAGATTTGCACTTTGCGCAAGCTACCACTCTCCCATTACGCGCCTGACAGTCTAGAAAAAGACATGAAGTGCTGTGATCATGCCCTTTGAGGATTGCTGGTGTTCGGGTGACCATGCCTGGCATGACTGGCCACTGTCCCAAGCCTCCTTCAGCGCTGTTGGCCAAGCATCTGCCTGGAGCAGGCTGGGATTTTCATCTTCTCCAGCCACCTCCTGCTTGCTTCTGCTAGAACCCCAAAGGGATGGGTATGCAGATATTTTTAGAGGGTATGTTCCACAAGCCTCCATCGTCATGAGAGAATGACAATGGAGGGTGTTGGGTTACATCAGTACTTGGCGTTCAGGCTCATGGAGTTAGGAGAGGAAAGAATCCTGGGTGGCCTTGATGAGTTCTGAAACGGTGCTCCTTAAGGAATTTCACACCCATGTGATACACCCCCTCTTTCTAAAATACAGCATAAATAGAGGGTTTTGTACATCTAGATCTTTCTGAGATTCTAATGTGGGTGTAGAACGTTATGCACCATGGGACGTTTATTTGAATCTGTCCCTGAAGTAGATGCAATTTTGGACTTAATATTGTGCAAGAAGCAATCTGGACTATGGACTATAATTTTACAAAATGAAGTAAGTCATGAATGCATCAGAACACCTGATGTTCTAGAGAAAGACAGTGCCTGAAACTTCATGTCTTCAATGTGACACAGTTGATTATATAAGGAAAAAGGTTCTTACTTATTCCAAGATGGCAGCCTTTCTGCCCTCAGTAGGTAGTTGTTGGTACACACTGGTTTTAGAACTAATCTTTGAAAATTTGTGACTTATCTTGGTAAGAAAAAAGCAAACAGCCCTTAGGTCATGGTATATTTATATACCTTAAATGAACACATGTATTTCTAAGCTTAAAAATAAGAATATATCAAAACTATAAGAACAAGAACAAACTTAAAGATACCTTGTGAGATCAGCAGCAAAATCAAGAACTGTTCAAGTATTTAGCCATAGCTTTAATGGGTGAGGATTGGGTGTCCTATCCAAGATATATTCCCGCCTCACGCTTAGTGTTCCCAGGATGCATTGGGATCCTGAAACCCTGACCAGGATAAAGCAGTTATTTAAGATGAACAGATTGGGTGGGCCAGAACCTCTAGAACCCTCTGGCAAAATACCCAACAACCTAGGTGGTGTAGCAAATCATGTCTCAACTCTTTATTCTTGTGCATTCTACCAGCTTGTTCTGGTCCTTCAATGAAGAATGGTACAGATTCACTTACAAGGCACTGAAAATAACCCCACATCTGAGAATATTAAAACTCTGAAAGCTAGCTGTTGATGTTGGTCCTGTATAATATTGCATTGTGAGGATCCTCATGGGGTCTTTGGATTGGCTAGCTGTTCTGGCTTTTTGAGAAGGTTCTACTTGGAACCTCTTCTGAAAAGGAAACCCTTTGATTTAAGGTGGATTTTTTTTTGAGCTACATAACTGAACCGTTAAGGACCAACACATCTCCATTCTTTTGATGGCTAGCTGTTCTAGATTTCTAATAAGGTTCTACTTCTTTTTTGAAAGAGAATCACTGTTTTTTATGGTTCCACAAAGAGGGTTCCTCAGAGGGACACAAGGACTGTTAATGTGTGTTTTTTTTACCTCTCAAAGCTTACACATTTTTGACACTTCTTGGATAAAATATGATACCTAGAGGTAATTTGAGAGGATATAACCTTCCAGAGATTGATATTTATTAATGAATAAAATCCTTCACCATGGGCAACAATGCATTAATTTGATTAATTACACAGTGTGTTGCATCTTTGTTGCCAAGACAGGTCAGAGGGAAGGTTCTCACTAAAATATATTGAAATTTTAGTCATTGTGTTTTAAGTGGACACAGACGTTTAGGAAACGTTCGTTTGTGGTGATCGCCATTGATTATTCATCACAGTGACATTATGAGGAAGGTGTTTGACAGATGAGGCTTTGGATGCGCATACAGTGCCTTCCATTTGTTTCATGACTGTCAGCTCCATTTTGAGACAAGGTTGATGTAAGAATTGGCCTAGAAGGCTTGTTCCATTTTATGAATTAGATGGCCACTGCAGAGCCGCAAGATTGATAGCCAGCGCCATTGCAGACCTGGTTCGCCTTTGAAAGACAACACTGCAGATACGAGAATATTGATGTGTGCGACCCGTGGCTGCCTGCAAGCGAGGCTGAATTATTCAGGGAAGTGTGTCACATTGAGAGCGTAACACACACCAATCTCAGCTTTGCATGCTTTGTCTCGCTTTGTCTTCTGATCTGTTGAATTGGCAGACACCATGTTCAGTGCAGGGGTTCTGAATTCATCTCAGACATATTTTATGGGGTTTTTTTTGTCATGTTTTAAAACACATTGTGGAAGAAAATGTGATGCGGTCTAATGTGATGTAACTTACAAAAGTGCAACAAGTTCCGCAAATTTTGGGATTCCAGAAGAGGCAGACTCTTTGCATTTGGCTAATAGTCAGGTTAGGTTCCTGTTCTTTCTGGATGCACTTCAAAGAAGTGTATTGTCAAATTAGTGATGAAGACAATAAAATAAAATATTTTGCTGTGATTTAAGGTAGAAACTTTTGATCTACATTCATAACTGTTCTTGTAAGGACCATCACGTCTCCGTACTACCAGTATCACACATTTGGTCTAATGCTTAGAACCGTTCTTTGGGTGGCTTTCTGAGAAGGTTCTACTGGAGCCTTTTCTGAATGAGACACTGTTGTAGGGATTTACAGTGAACCTTGAAGGGACAACTAGAAGAAGCATTAATGTGATCGATTGAGCTTTTTTTTTCTAATCTCAAAAAGATACATTTTTTTTAACTCACTTTAATTAAACACTTGGAAAAAATATGATACATAGAGATAATTGGGAATATAACCTTCTGGAGATCGATATTTATTACTTAAGGTGTAATCATGTCTCTTTACTACAAGTATCACACAGTTGGTCTAACACTTACAGTCGAGTCATTTTTCCTTTCAATTCTTAGCTAAAAGCCATGGAGACATATAGAGATAATGAATACAATAACAATTCAGTTTTAATGTTAAACCGATTAATATTTTCATTAACCTAATTTTATCCAATTTTATACTTCCATGACTCCTAGTTAATAGCGTAACTCTTGCAGCAGTTGTCCCAATGGACGCAGCACCCAGCAGTGACCATGACACTCTGTCTTTCCGTTGTTTTCCACTACAGATCGCGAGTGTGCCCCCGACACGGTGTGTGAAGATGCCGAGGACGGGCGTCTGACGAGGAGGAGGTGCTCTCCTGGGGAAGGGGACGAGGGGGAGGAGGAGGACGAGGAGCACAGCTGCCGTTCCTGCCACCAGGTTTTCGACTCAGCGAGCGATCTTAGCCAACACAAGATTAATCAATGCCAGCTGACAGGTAAACAATGCTCACTCCATTCCTCTTAGCTTATAGCCTAGCTTAACACATAGCACCACCAAAACCTGCCTCTTGGGTCTTGTATGTCCTCTGTCCTTTGTCTTTCTTATTTCTTTCTAAAGATAATTCAGTTCTAACAATCTGTCCTCAAATTACCATGGCACATCATAATTAGGATTAAATGACATCTCTCAAACAATAACACATATAACACAGAGTTTGGCTAATGACTTCCTCCTGCAATATTCTGGAGCTTGACGAATATCCAATGAGTGTCTGAGGGTCACTGGAAGATGAGTGTCATTTCTTGTCTGATGTATTAACACGACTAAAAATACCCTGACAGCGAGGGCTGGGAGAGCTAATGATATCAGCTAAAGGCTTTTGGTGGACTGGGCGTCCTCTTTATGTTATACTAGCTTTCAGTCTTTGTAACTGATCTAGGTTACTGGAGTTCACTATGTTTCACATTAGTCCTGTTATTTGTTTTGTAACTCATTATTTATATTTTGCATACTTGCCAGTTGGACAGTAATTCTCCTCCATGAGAAATTGTTTATCTTTGCAAAAACATAGCATTTTATCATTGTCAGATCACCAAAAGAAGGCATATGAGGCATTGCAGCCTTCTTGATATTTCAGCTTTGAGCTACACTAGTACTAAACTAGCACTAAGAGGGGAAAAAAAAACAGAAAAAATCTTGTTCATCAAGAGACAAATGCAAAGAAACAAGACAAATTCCAAGACTTTATATATAGCTCAATGCATCACACCAGTATGCATACAATAAGTAAGGAATAAAACACTTGGGAACATGTTGTTGCAGGAAGATAATTAACAACGAGGTGATGTGAATCAGGTGATGTGAAGAAGAATTACTGTTACCTGCCCAAAGTCGCAAAAAAACGAAGCTAAAACAATAACAAAAGCACAAGGAAAACTGAGAACAAGCAGCATATACCATATTAGGAACTGGAGACTCATTCCAAGTGTTAAATATAAGTTTCTTCACAGAAACTTCACCACATCAATGTTTATACATTTTTATTTGATAAACAAGAACACATTATTAAATCTGCTTATTATTAGTCTTAGATTATGTGAACATTTGCCTCACGACTCCTTCCGAATGAGCTGTTAATATAGGAACAGTGTATTATTGTCAGAGCTGCCGTTGTAGGTAGGACATTAATCAACGCCTTGTGACCAATCAGAATTGAAAATTCAACAGTGCTGTGGTTTGCACTTATAACAAAAGAATGATTATTCTTTCAGGAAACAGGGTTGATTCAAAATGTATAGCGAAATGAGTGTATCTGGCCAAAAAGAGATTGTTAAATAAATATTTTCACTAGGAAGCAGTATAGGTTCTGAGTGCAGGTTTAGTCCAGCGAGCCGAGCACCTCCTCTTCCCTGTAGACCAGATTTATTTTAGCAGTGACAATAAGCCTTTGTGTGTCTTTTCATCTGAAATGTATAACAGCTCTGTATGAGAGAGAGCGAGAGAGAGAGTGGTTTGCATATGTGCAATGTGCGAGTGATCAAAATTCTCTTGTATCTAACCACAAATTACAGGGCATGAATGACTTGGATCGGTCTCCCGTGTCTAGACAACCAGAAAGATATCCCATCTGAGTATTACGAAGACTTTCCGTTCACTGGGAGCTCCTTGATTTGTGAGGGAATAGATTTTATGAACACGTTGCACATGTGGTAGAGTGTGTGTGTGTGTATGTGTGTGTGTGTGCAAACAGAATGAGCAATGTCTATGATAAGTCATATTGTTTTATACCACTAGCAGGTTGTAACTAATAATACAGTCTAGACTTAAAAGTAAAAAAAAAATCCACAATGAATGAATATTAATTTTTATAAATATAATGTGATCTTCAATGACACCCAAGCTTTAGAAGTTCTTTGGTCACTTTGGTTAATGGTTTCCTTCATTACCCACAATGCTGTTCGACTTCTTGCTGATAATGGTGCGGTGAGATATGCTGTCTCTTCAGCGGGGCTATATTCCTTTAGTCTGTCCAGCTTTCATGCTAATACCACCGCAAGTGACATCAAAGAGCGCTAACTAGCCAAGCCAAGTCTCTGTCATAACTCAGAGTTGTATAGCTGCATTGCATTCTGGGTATTTGAGTTCAACAATTGCATCACATCTCCACTATTTCTACATTGGATTTCTCATTAAAATAACATTATACATTGCTGGAAAATGGAGAGTGAAAAAACAAGCTCTTGCTCTTTTGTTTTTAGGAGCTAACTTCTCATAGGAATAATATACATATAGCAACCAACCAACGAATAGGTGGCAGAATCACTAAACACATCACAAATATTTCAATATAGACATATGTAATGTGTTTCTGGTTGGAATTTTCCTTTAAGAGAAGCTGGTTTGTTGTTCCTCGTGTTTCACTAAGTGTTTGATTTAAGTGACTATGGTTATTTTACCTCTTCTACCACTTGACAGTCTCATTTTTAAATATGGAGTCATGAGGGATGGGGGATGGGGGGTCGGTGTTTGATTTTTCTCGATTATGATCCCAGACCTCAAATGTTTCTGCCATCCTTTCCATTAGAGCAAGACCTCATTAACGTCAAGCTCTTAGACAAATAACTTCTAATTGAACAATGCCTGAAAAGCGGTTTGAATTAGACCCTCTGTGGAAGCCAAATAAAAGGACATAATTACCATTTGGGAACTGAGTAGACAGGTACATTGAAAATGCATTTTTTTTTTTTCCAAAGAATGGACGCAAATGGATCTTTTATAAAAAGCATTTTACGATCTGCATGTCTAATTGATTTTTAATTGCTGAGCGTTCAATCTGTTTTTCAAGTGGTAGAAAAGGAACGGCTTAGCGAATGCTGGACGTGCCTTCGTTACAGAATGTCGAGAGTGTGAGAGAAACACAAAGAAGGGGAAAAAAAGAAAAAAAGAGAGATGTAACATGTCACCCCAATCAATGGCTGCCTTTGTCTAGCCTAGTCTGGGAGAGGTTTATCACCTTTCCGTGCACTTAAGGCGCGACCGCTGGCCTGCGCCGAGGGAACCGCTGGAGTATGGATCGGCCCGTGTCCCTCCTGCGATCGGCGCTATTGATCGTGTTAATGCTGGACTGCAGAAGGAGCCGGAGGAAGAAAGATGAGGCAGAGAAAGAGAGGGAGAGAGAGGGAGAGAGAGAGAGAGTGAAGAGTGAGAGAGGGGAAGGGAAAGAGAGAGGTGCACATGCTGCAGGAATGTGTCTCTAGGGAGCAGGCCATCTTCGACTAGGGCAGGGCTGGAGGAATGCTTGCGGCACCCCACCTCCCACTCTCGTCTTCTTCGTATCGACCCCCTCTACGCACACATACACACTCCCTTCAGCAGGGACTCTCCAGATGCTTGGGCAGGGCTGCAGGAATGCCTCCCCAGGGACTCGGCAGAGTCGGGTGGATGGAATTCTCCCCAGGAGAGGTGGAGGAAGCAGAGCGGAGGTATATTTACCCCCTAAAAGCCTCCTGTGCTCTCTGGTTCTGGCTCTGGCTCCGGGACGGCTGCGGATCAGGTTTCTGCTCTTTAAGAGCCCGTCATCCTCATTCATCCATACGTCTGATCAAGGTCAGGGGAGTTTGGGTGCAGGTTTCAGGTCAGATCCTCGCCTCCTTTAACTCGACCAAACCCTTGTGAGGAGTAATTCTCTCTACAAAAAGAAATTGATCAAGGAGGAGAAGTGTTAAAGAAATCCAGTACAGTGGCAGTCAGATTTTGCTTAGGAGGCTTAACACTTGGTGCACTCTAGGCAACATGCGAGAAGAAAGCAGCACTTTTATTGATATGCTTGGCCATTACCGAGCGCATTCCGGTTCAGAGACTAGAGACTCCCCGAGCACAGTACACCAAGCACCTTTCCTCTACACTGAGAGCCAGCAAGTATGCTTGTTAATTGCTGTCATCTTTTAACACCTGGAAAAACAATGAGATGACTAAACACTCCTCGCTAAGGCTGGTACGCACTACAAGAACTGATTAGCATTAATGGTGAGGCTTAAGACTGGGAGTCACGTTTCAGTCCCAGCTGCACTGTGTTCTGTGTCTGCGGATCCTTGGGAAGCAAATGCCAATGTTTATGTTGGGAGGGAGGCATGGCGAGTTTCTCTCTGGTCACAAGAAAAGAGCAACAATTTTAACAATAAAATGTATGGTCTTAAAGAAAAACTCAACATTTTTCAATTTCATCTCCATCTACTGCATCTGTTGCGCACATCTGGTTAGCCCAGTCATGTTTACCTGTACTGAGAAGAGAACAGAGAACCTGCTTACTCAAAACTCAGCGAGACAATTTAGCGAGACTAAATTGAAAAAAAAAAAAAAACTAAAATTAAAACTACATTTAAAATACCTAACTGCAGTATATAACACATTTCAAAACTAGAACTTTTTATTATCTAATAATAAAGGCCTTAAGATGAGACAGACATGTTCTTTTATAGTTTTATCAAATGTTAATCATTATAATGATGCTAATTCACAAATCTTGAAAGATTAGTCTCTTCTTTGCGAATTTGCTGTATACATAAATAAATATTAAAGTAACTACTGAGTATTACACCTGACCTCAAAGTTGGAAGCATAGTCTCTTCTTTCTGGGGAAAAATAATAACAGAACCACTGATTATTACAACCTCGCTGTTTTCGTAATATTGCCTCACTATTTTCTTTTGTTAAAAAAAAGCTAGCTAACAATGAAAGTCTTATGATGAAAGGCACATGAGATAAAGTCTTTCCAAAGCTGTTCTTTTGTAGGTTCAGCAAAAGTTTAAACACTGGAGCATAGGACTTTGCGATTATTTGTATTTTTATTGTTATTGCGTTGTGGGTTTCTGCGATGAAGACATTGTGGATGGCTGCTTTATAAACAAGTGGCATAAAAGTTGGAAATAATGGTGTAAGTCCATTATGCGCACACAGCAGAGTGTCTCTCTCTCTCTCTCTCTCTCTCTCTCTCACACACACACACACACACCTGAACACTCAATCATAATTTTATTAGCCATTAGGCTGAAAAAAGATCACTGTCCTAAGTTTAGTGTGAAGTGTGTCAGGCAGTTGTGTCTCAATTTCATTCAATTTCATACAAATGAAGTAGTATGAAAAGATATGAACACTAACCCTGTCCCTAACACTTGCCTTAGCATTTGGATCATTTATATAAAGTGAATTATTATTAATAATTATTAAAAATTATTATTTATTATTTTTGGATTTCCAAGAATGAGCCCGTGTTGGAAATAGCCCATCTCTGAAAGGACTAATTATAAAAATTCATAAGATTTTATACAAGATTTTCAAAAGATTGGCATAGGTCTGTATTATGAATGAGTTTTGAGTGTTTTCTTTATACATGAAATGTCTAAACTGAAATGATTGTATATATATATATATATATATATATATATATATATATACACAGTAGAAGAGGGTTGTGCTAATGGTTCCACTGTCATACACTGGAGAATGTTAGCTGTGACTTCTTCACTGTGGGAAAATTATTAAAAAATATTTTTGAGAGACATCATGCCCTCAAGAAGAAGCCCTTACTTTGACCCCATACTTATGTTGAGACACAGTGAGAGAAAAGTGCAACTTTAACAATTCCACAGAACTCATTTTTTTTTTTTTTTTTGTAATAAAGAAAGAAAGGTGAGAGTAACCACAGCAAGCCTCCAGCTCGCTTACAGAAATACATCCTGTCACTCCCAGAAACGTCCTCTCTCCATGCTCCGGCCGCTCCCCCAGTGGAGATTATTTCCTCTCTCATTTCCCCGAAGCTGCTGCTTTCCTTCTGTCCTTCTGTGGAAAACCTTCCCCTTTGCGAGGGCCCTTGCGAGGTGGCCTTTTTAATAAGTGCCTTTCCCCGTTCTCATCATGGCACAGAGAGAATAAGCTAAGCACGCCTCAGCCAGATGGCCAACGATAATGAAAGCGATTCAGGGTCACAAGTAGAGGGTGGAAGAGGAAAAGTATGCCTTGTGCTAAAAATCCTAACATGCTTTTAATGAACAAAACAAAACTGTGTTAATAAGTCTCTGTGTTAATAAGGTTTTCATTCGTGGGTAGCCATATTCGTATGCACAAGATGACATATTCCTATAATTTTTGATTAAAAGATGACAAGAATGGTGCCATGTTGCTCTACAGCTCGTAGTTGTTTAGTCGTAAATGGGCTTGTTTTTTTTTTTTGTTTTTTTTATTTAACTGTCTAACTGTAGGAGTGTGTTTACTGGTGAAAAAGCTTTAACTTTCTCTTTAAAAAGCGTGTGGAAAAAGAATTCCCTTCTGGTATGGATAGATTTTCATTGAGGATCAGGGTGAAAATTGAGAACTCGCAAAGCGTAAAGAAAATTATTAATAATAATGTAACTGCTGATTCTTAAACCTTTTTGCTTAGTAACCTAGCTAGCTAGCTAACCGAAACCCTACGCTCCCTTCAAGGACCATCTTCAACTGTCTGATTTGTTCTTTAAGCAGTAAATAAATTACATTAGTAGATCATAACTGTTGTAAATATGTCATGGAAAATGTCGTACACTCTCGTGTCCAGTGTTAAGTCATTACCTGTAATGCTGACTTAACACTGCTATACAACTGGATATAAATGGTGGTAGTAATTGTTATGATAGCCATCTTGATGTTTGATGCCATGCCTGTTTACAGTACATGCTAATATTTTGCTAAGTGAGTTATGGTAAACCAATGTTTTATGACAGATATTATGGTTTATACATTATCAAAACTGTCTGAATGTAATATATTTTCTACCGTGATCTTCTGATTGTATTCATTCTAATAAAATGCTAAACTAGTGCTAGACTTAGCATGTTATGTAAGCTGTAATGACAGCAAACAATACCGCTATGATGACGTTTTATGAAGTGAAACAGTTAGAAACTAGTATTATTCAGTGGCTGTGGTAGTAAACATGTTATGGCTGGTTATAAAGTACATAATTGTTATAAACACATGCTAACTACTGTAGCAAGAAAATTGCATGTGATATAAAAATTAAACCGCTGTATTATACCAAATACTGATAAGGTAACGTTCATACCACGGCGCTGCTGATGTCATGATTCTGATCAGAAATCAGAAAATCAGAAGGTCAGCTAGTGTTGATTCATTTTCTGTAACAGCAGATCTCACAGTAGTTCTGGCTGTAATTCAAATCAGAGGTTTATATACCTGCACTCGTTCTAATATGTTACTGTTTCTATAGTAACAGCAAAGGGACATGTATGGTGGACATAAAAATTTTAAAAAAGTGCAGTTGTGTTGTTGATATGGTGAAGTTTTCTGTGAAGAGATGTTTAACCTTTATGGAAGGAGTCTCCAGTGTCAGTGCTCTGTAACAGTCAGATTTCCACCATGGGTAAGTCTTCAGAATGGAGGAGAGAGTGGTGAGGGAGTGACTGTTTATAGCTGCTATAATGCAAGTGATCATTTATTTTGATGTGATAATGTCAGTCTACACTGCTGTAGACCTTTATGAAGAAATATAACTGGTCTTGATCAAATCATGATATCCAAAAATATATATTTCCAGATGTTAGCATGTTACAGATGCAGCGTTATTAACATCAAGCGCAATGTTAATTCTGGAATTAGCAATTCCTCCATGTTTGAGGCTAGGTGTCATGAAGCTTTGATGTGATGTGATGAGATTGGCAGAAGATAAATAGGATCAGGCGAGAATATCACTTTCCGAGTTGTCGCCCTGCTTGAAAAGAGACCTCATGGTAGACTGAGCTCACTGAATCGATCCCAAACCCACCCTGAGTGCACAGTGTGAGCTGATATGCAGGCTAACACATTTACGGTACTGAGACGGTGTGTTTCTGTGTCGGCGTAGGCAGTGATGTATGACGTTATTTGCGCATTTGGACGTTGTAATCATTGAGGAAGGTGCCATTGTGCTCTTCCTCGTGGGTGTGTGTGTGTGTGTGTCTCCTCACCGCCTGTGTGCGGAGTCTCCTGCGTCTCCTCTCCAGTGCCTGAAACATTAGCGGGAGTGTCATTAGGCATTCAAAGCAGCTGCAGTCTCGTGAGATGTGCCTCTTTGCTTCTCCCCCAAGCTTCACGCTGCACATTATGCACTGGATCAACTATTTATTGGGCTTTTGTCAGAAGCTCGCCGTGCTGCTCGGCTCAGCCACAATGAGAGGAAGTGAGAGGAGATGCCTCGCTGTGTGAGCTCCTGGATGTCTGCGTTTCCTCCGTGTTCTCTTAATTCCTGCCTGTAAGGAATTTTTTTGCTTTTTTGTTTTGAATAACACACACATGCATCCTTAGGAGGATCTTCAATTGACATATTTATTAATCTCATTAACCAAAATGATACATTTTGGCTCGTTTAATCTTTTTTTTACAGTTGTAAAAAAAGAAGTCAAATGTCCCAACGCTGCCAGAACTGCTAGATATTCTTATCCTCATGGGGACATTTGGTTCTCAGTCCCTATCAAGATATAAAACATGCCAACACACACACATACATACATACACACACACACACACACACACACACCTGAAAGCACACACATGTAGGCATATAACTGATGCCAGCACATTTACTTCCTGACCCTAGTTAACACATTTACTCTTTGCCATTTCTCACGTTCTCTCTCTCTCTCTCTCTCTCTCTCTCTCTCTCTCACACACACACACACACACACAAACACATGAGAACAGTATAAAGTGCAGAAAATGGCTTTCAATTCTGTTCGCATTTGTCTGAACAGCTGTAAATGCTTCCTTTGAGAACCGTGTAGTGATGAAGGGGAAAGGCGTGCTTTAACCTTTCCTCCATTTACTACCATCTTCCTGCTCTCATTATTCTCTTTGACCTCACGTGTGAAGAGAACGAAAAACACGCTTGCAAATCTTCGCGTTTGTCTGTACTCTGTACTCAGGGACACTCTTACTTTCATCCCTACGGCCTCGTCGTGTAAACACCAGTGACAGCTGGTTGTGATATTGAATGGGAAGGCTTAAACAAATTCTACTTATCAGTATCAGGTTGAGCCTTATAGCATGGGCAGAAAGCTATGACTCATACACGCAGGAACACACACACATGCACACACACTCCTGATTTTGAGAAGCAAATGAAGAAATGAATTATCACAAAAGTAGTCCACCTAATTTTTGATTTTTTCCCCCATTTTCTCACCCAATAGCTAACTCTCCCCTGTCACATGACCACTACCGATCAGGGAGGGTGGGATAAACACATGCTTTCTCCAAGACACATGAAGCCTTTGTATGTTTTCCAACTGCTGTTCATGCGGCATCACAGGGTGGTATAACACACTCAGGGAATAGCGCTATCTGCCCTCTTCCGCATACATGAATGTAAAGACGCCCTCGATTGGCTAGTGTCACTGTGATTGACAGAGCAGAGACAGTATGCCAGCCCTCCTACCCCGAGAGCATGGCCAGTTTCCTTCTCTTGACTCCTGGCCACATCAGGATTCGAACCCGTGATCTTCCAATGATAGGGAGATTTTCTGTTGTGCCAGTTTCTGTTGTATTTCACGCACACCACCTCAATAACTGCTCGTGACGTGTTATGAATGTATCAGCGAAGTGGGTTTAAATAAATTAACTACAATGGATGCTAAATCTAGGGTGTTTGACTTTGCTCTTCTGTGAATCTACAGTCTAGAAAAGAAGTCAGGCACAATCTTTTTTTCTTCTTACCATTCTGTGTATTTTTATGGCTGACCATTGGTGGGGCTGTTGTTTATGGTTCCACTGAAGTAAAAACAATCCACTTCAAGCTCTTTAATAACAGAAAAAAATGTAATAAAGGGAAAAATGCAGCCTTATTTTCATTTTTCTTCAAAGAGAGTTTGGGCTTAGCCCCTCTAGCCCATTTATGCCAACTGGCCTGCCCTATTAAACACACACACAAACACACACACACACACACACACACACAGATTAGTCCTGAATCAGTCCTCCTCAACTGTGTTCGAGCTCTTCCTCGCCACTGTCTGAGCTGAGAAGAAGAATGGAGCATTAAATGTTAATAGGTCTGCGCTCGGCTGGAGCAGAATCACAAACCCACTAAAGCTCGTCTTCCTCTTCTGGCTGTGGAAGTGCGTCTGAATAGAAGTGCTGCCTTCTATCAGTGTCAGGGTGTAATGAAGAACAGTCCACCTTTGAATGCTCTTTTTCTCTAAAAAGAGATGCTCTGACACTAATAGTGCCTGTAGGAGATTGTGTAAATGTAGTAAAATGACCCCGCATTCCTCAGCAGGAGACACGGACAAGGTGAAGATACTGAGTCAATACAATACCGAGTCTGGAGTTTCAGCGACACATATATCACATTATGTGCTATATCTAGTGAATTCCAGTAGTAGGAATTCTTATTATTAATTGATCATCAATGCTCCTGATACTATGGAAGCATGTCAGAGTGTAACCATGACAACGAGCTCAAAGAACAGTTTGAGCCATAGATATTTACATGCCGCCATTTCTTTCATGATCATGCTGCTAAAGGAAATTATATTAGCACTATTTAATTTATTTCGAGAAGACAAAACCTGGGAGAAATAGGAGACAGCACACACCCATCTATACCGTATGACTTTTGATCAGGCTGTGAAAAAGACTTTATCATGATACTGATGTATGAATTGCTTGGCAAAGACAACAGAAATACCCATAACAAAATGCTCCGCCTATTTTACTAGCGACTTTTAACGTAATTAAATACTGAAATCTTAAATGTGAAATTTAAACTATGAAGTAGAACAATGCCAATCTAAGTTATTAAGAGGCTACATTGAATTTTTTTGTAGCTACAAGAGACGTAACATCCCCTGAGACATAATCATAACAGCAAACATATCATGGAGTACTAGCAAGTTAACTAAATAAATTAACAATTAGTTTATCCATATCATTTCCATACCATATTTTAGATATTCTATAATATGTGGTAGAGACTATACATTCTGAATTCACTACCATGATCTGTTTTTGAATTAATCTGCTATTAAAAAATAAATAGTTATTGTTAATTTATCATCATGATCCTATGAATCTGAAAACTCAAGGAGAAGCTTTGAAAAATAATAAAATATTTATTATATTTTTTGAAGAATCGTGGAATAACACTAATATGGTATCTAATTATCAATATTGTGGTTTATTCCCTATTTTAAAAAAAAAAAACAAGCAACAGCGTGAAGTTATGAAAAGGTCATTCTGAATTATACATTATTTAAGACTAAGATACATTTTTTTTTTAACTATTTTAGAAATATTTAACTATTTATATTAGTGTGTAAAGTATATCTTTTAAAATATCCCTGTCTTTTTTCATATGATATTAAAGCAAGTATGAGATTATTAAACCTATTTTTATACATTTTTTTTTACTCATTTCATGCTTACCCATTTCAAGTTTTGGACTGCAAACAAATGATCTGCTGATAGAACGATGGAATAAGAAGATTTAAAGCTTGAAATGAGTAAAAGCGTCTAAAAAACAGGCAGAATAATCTTCTATTTGATTTATAATAAGAAATACTAGATAGATTTGACCACATTCAAAATATTTTCATGTGATCTCATTGTTTTTGACTTGTGAAAATGATGTGATGTTTAATAAATATAATTTGACACTGTTTTAATAGTTTACATTAACGATGATGTAAAACCTTTCTCTAGTGAACTTTTGCAACCTGCTTAAATGTCTCTGAAAGGAGAAACTTTTCATTCACCGAGCTGAACACTGAGGCTTTTGGTGAGTGATTCGGCGACTGACAGATGCGTTCAGTATTGAGACGCCCCTCTGCTGGTAATTAGTGAATAATGGGCCGGCTCTTCCCCGGGGAGCGGATGTGCGCGAGCCGATAAGGACGCATGTAGTTTTATCCACACACCAGGCACCAGGGCAGCGGTGAACACAGTCATCCGAATGCTACCCAGCACCCACTTACATGCCCCTGCTCCCTCTTAAAGCGTCTGCTCTTAATAATGCCGTTAATGCCAGATGGGTTTTACATGGTGAGATGAGAGTAAGAAGGAGGGAGGGATGGAGGACAGAGGCGGAGAGATATCTCAATTCTGAGTCAGGTTTTTTTGAACGGATGCTAGTACCGTGAAACACAGGTAGCATGCAGGAGTGCTGAGTGTGTGTGTGTGTGTGTGTGTGTGTGAGTGAGAGATTGTGTACTGGATCTCAGCACAGTGCTGAGCCTCTACCACACTCCCTCCTTTTCTCACATGGTTGTCTTTACTGCATTCAAATGATTTTTTTTTTCTGGTGGTGTGCGTGTGTGTGTGTATATGTATGTGTGTGTATGTGTGTGTGACGTCTGTCGAATGATGATGAGGCTGTTGTCGAGAGTGCAGGCAGGATTAGGGCTGGATCATTCGCTATTGATTTAACATCTCAGAAACTTTAGTGTGTGAGGTTTTTGATACCTCCAAGTGGATTTCTTACAACTAATTCCACCTAGAGGCGTATTTCGGACATAGAGCTTTGAATTTAACTTTTTATGACATTTTGTGTAAAATGCATGCGTGTGTTATGTAAAGCATCTTGTGATGACGTTCTAAGATGACTTTTTATTTATTTATTTTTTAAAAAGTGTTCATTTTCATGGACTGTCTAGACAGCTATTTATTTATATATATATATATATATATATTACTATATTTCTCTGTAACTATGAAAATCAATCTGATTTTAATTCCTATTCAACTGCTAAAAGCAATCCCTCCATTTTATCTGTATGGGTGAAAAAAAAATGTGTTTTATGTAACATCGTATTCGGTAATCGTGTTTGCTTCCTTTGATAGCAACAAGCTCTAACAGGTGTGTCGCACACTCGCTACAACCGACTGCCTTGCTTTGTTGCCCCGGCTTGAATTAATAAATAATCGCACAAAGTGTGAAACATAATCAAACACATGCCACGTAATTGCGAATCGCTATTAGCATATCAAATGCCAAAGAGCTTTTCAGGGGTGTGCTGCTCTCTCAAGATAATGTGTGTGTGTGTGAGGAGACTGCTCGAGTCCTGAGTGCGCTCTCCAACACAACACACACCGTCTCGTGGATTTAAATACTCACTCCTTGATGCCGAGATCTCTATTAATTCATGTAGCTTTTAGCGCAGAGCAACAGAGCAGGGTTTTTTTTCAGATGAAAGAATGAGCTGAGGGATTTTAGGATGCAATAATTGAAAACAAAGATGAAATAATGAAACAGAACCATTGTTTGGTTGTATTGGTACATTGTTTTAGGTTTTTAAAGACAGCTGAAAAATGGATATTTGTACTACCGTTATGTGATAATCAAAGAAATCCATAGCAAGCCTCTACCATGACATGTTAGGTCGTCTACATCCTAGGATTGGGAGATAAAATATATGATGATACTTGAAAACATTATTATGATACACAGTGCTTGTTGTGCTTTCTCCGGCTTTGCTAACAAATCCCAGACAAAATAATAGGTTAGTATTTTTTAAATACACATACGTATACGTACATATACGTTCAGTGATATTTGTGTTATGAGGCATTTACAGACAAGAGTTTCAATACAACAGTTGGCACAAAAATAGATACTAACATTGTCTTTGTAACAGTCAGTATGTTTTCTGCCATGCATTGTTTTTTTTTTTTTGTGGTCGTCTGAATTATCACAAGCTGTGATTTTTCTTGCGTTATTAACTAACTAACTAACTAGGAACCAACTAGTTTTTGGACTTCCCACAACATTAAATGCAACTATAAATGGACAAAAAGTATAATGTGTCATACTATAATAAGGAACAAATTAAATTGTTGGTAAATTGCTGTGGTCTGAGGAATAAAACACTGTTGGATATGCTGCAAATTATCGACTATGACATTAACCCATTCTTAATTATTTTTCTATAACAATAATTATGATTTGTTGACTGACCCCAGTGATACAAAAAGGTCTTTCCCAGTTTGTCATATTACATAGAACCCCCTCAGAACTAGTTTTCACATTTTACTTTCCGTTCTCGAAAAAGCTCTCATCTGAACAAAGGCCCGCCTCAGTTATCGTGGCCTACAGCGCCAGTCGTCTTACGTCAGTGTGTGGAAATATACCGCACATTTCTTCCTCCCCTGTGTCCCTGAGCTCCTGGCTGCCAAACTGGCCACTGGTGAGGAGCCACAGGGAGTTTAGAGGGCGAGAGCAGTGGAAAGAGTGAACGGTGCGACAGCTTTATGCTTCTCCCGTGGCCTCTTTCCTCCCAGTCTAAGCTCTCAGGAAGGAGCCTTGGCCAGCAGGAGAGGAGGGTGGAGGGTGGACGGAAGGCAGGATAGAGAGAGGTTCTCATCCCAGCAGTGGAAGGACTTCAGAGGGCTCTGGAGGGCTTAACACTCAGGGAGGTGGAGAAACCAGGTGGTGATACTACCATCAAGGGTTTTTTTGTCTCAATATGTTAGCAATTTTTGTTGAGTGAAAATTAAATTGGGATGTTTTTGGGTGTTTGGTTTCAAGGCCCTTTGTGTTGCGTGATCTCATTGGCCCCTACTCTTGTACGTGACTTGTTTCATACACCACCCTCAAACTCATTAATCTTCATAAGCAAATCTATTGACAAGGATTCAGGCTTTCAGTTTTGGAGGGAGAGGGAGCAGAACAAATAGCATTCTGTGCAAAATGCATGCGCAAATGTCAAACCCAGTCCACTTCGACTGCTAACTCTTTACGATGAATGATATATCTCATCTTCTGTTTCTTTTGTTCTTCGGGGATCAGGACTGCTTGCTTATGAGTCTTGTTCCCAAATGCAGCTCAGCAAAGATCATGGAGATGGTAGAGCAAGCAGTACTCAAAATGTTCCCTTTCTCACTTAAGATGATCTCAACACTACGAGGCTTCTGGGAGAGAAGACCCTGGTCTTAGCAGGCTTAGGGGGCTAGCTTAATGACTCAGCACTTTGCAGATCAATTAAAGCCCCTGATTAAGCTGTAATTCAACTCCTCCAATTGGCTATGTCTAAACAGCTTAAAGCTTTAAAGTTATCGATAAAGGTTGAAGACATTAATACTATCACCTTAAATTGTTTGAATGTCAATCTAAGGTATTGAACAATAGACTGTATTTCTACACTACAAGAAAAGGTAAACTCTGCAATACTAAAGGGTTAGTTGGACTGAACCTTTGAGAGAAACCCTAAGGATTCTGTCTAGAATCATATAACAGATGGTTTCACTATCAGAGAGGATCCCAAATAAAATCCCTTTAGGTAGCAAAGGACAAAGAACCCTTGAGGAACCCTATTTTAAAGATTGCATTAGCATATTTGTCTATTTTTGACTGTGCTCAAAAAGGCACTTCACTGGAAAATCAGAAGAGTCCAATTCAATTATTATTTTTTTGCATAGCGTTTTTAACAGTTAACATTGTCACAAAGCAGTGTTTACAGAAATCTGGATGTAGAATTAGATCCTTAATGAGGAAGCCAATGGCAAGGATAACTCCCTGAAATAACAGGAAGAGGAAGAGACCTTGAAATGAACCAGACTCAAAAGGGAACCCATCCTCGTTTGGGTGACACCAAATAGTGGGATTATAAATCATTACTCTTCTACAAGCATATACTATAAAGGCAAACAGTACAAAGTGTATTGGACAGATGTTCAGTACGAGCACGTTGTGAAGCATTCTGAAGAGTTCTGTGATGAGAACAAGACATTTTTTATGATTACCGCATCAGTTCTTGGGTACAAATATACAGTATCCAGACAAGATTATCCACTGAATCAAGGGTCAGTCTTGGGCATAAACTGTTTTAGAAAGTTCAAAACTTTATATGGAACCCCCTGATGACCTCTGATATACAATAATTTAGATTGTGTCCTATAAGTAAATCATTTTGTATATACAGAAGTTTGCATGACATTCTATGATAATGAACAGCATTATCTCCAGTTGCATCATCTCCAAATGCCGCATTATATAAGGACATTATTGCTATTCTGGATCTTCTAGGGTGAAGTGTTTGGGTGCTATTCATTAGGATGGATGGTGTGATTTGCACTGAATAGCCACTACTAATCTTCTGGACATGTACAAAATGGTGGATGGCCAAAGCAATACCCTATATAGTGAGTAGGGTATGAGTTTGCACATTTTTTCCAAGGTACTTTTCAGCCCTAAATCCCTACTCGCCAACACCAGCCAGTTCTGCCAAGAGAATAGCTAATTCAATAGTCGTCTTGATTACATGCGGCTGAATTACACAGCGATGATGTTATCCAAATTCTCAGTTGCTCTTTGGATGCAACTAAGGTGACTGTGGAATCTTATTCCTGCTTGACTTACTGGGGTAGAAAATGAGAGGGAGAGCGAGAGAAATCGAAAGAGAGAGAGAGAGAAATTATGGAGTCTGTGTGGGATTTGCGAGGTAATGCAATTTGTATCTTACCTCCGGGCATTGCTCTTTCAATCCTGTAAATATGCAGGTGGACGGAGGTCGACCATCAGTATGCAAAACAGCGATGTTTGCTAATCTTCACTGTGGATTTCTGAATGCTCTGTCCATGCCTTTTTTTTTTTTTACCTGTGATACAGACTGTGGAAATGTTAAAGATGTAGGAGGCGTAGGAAGATGCTAACAGCTAAAGCACTTATGTAAGCATTGAGATTTTATTGTGAGCCATTTGTTGGCCAGTTTGGTACAAGTAGTTGATATGTATATTCATTCATTCACGTTCAGTATCCTGGTAATGGTTGTGGTTTATCCGGTCTGTCCCACGAACATTGGGAGCGAGGTGGAAATACACCTTGGATGGGATGCCAGTTGGTATTTGTACAGAATTACTTGTTAATGGGTAAGAATATTGTCATATACCACACTCACACTCAACATAGTAGTCTTCTTTACAATCATCGGTCATGGCCAGAGAAGTTTGTGTATGCTACATAGCCGTTTGAAAGCAGATTGTCATTCATCCTTCGTAATGGAGGATAAAACAACCTCAGGGAATGTAGGCCTGAGTCATTCAGAGCCAGAGCAGCTTACTCAGTCTGCCGGATAAAGCTCACGCCTCAGGATGGCCAGGGGTCATCTGCACTCAAGAACACACTGTTGATGCCCTCGGCTCTCTCACGCTCCCACCCTCTCTTTTCTTCTCTTTTTTCTTTCCTTCCTTTATTCTCGCGCTGTGTCACAACACAATTTGTTTAAACCATAGTCTTATATCTTCTACCGGACTCTGGAGAATGGCTTAATGCTACAGATGTCCAGTCCACTGAATAGAGAAATCACGCTGGCCTTGATTTTCTGCCTCAGGCTGTCAAACGCACACAGGGTAGCTTGTTGAACAGGTAAAGCTCAGTTTGAGACTTCTGAAAAGAGGAAGTTTGTGGTTGCTTTAACATGCAGACTCCATCGTAAGCTGGTATCTCCAGCACCACATCTGGGGTTCAGGGGTGAGAGTTATTTTCACCAACTTCCTCCCCGTTCTGAAGTCTTTATCTCTTGCACTGTGCTCGTATCGACTGTCTTTTGGAATAAAAGGAGATGAGGGCATCGGAGCGCTCGAGGACATTTCTCTGGCAAGCTGCCTGGCATTGTGCTTTGTTTTGTACAGCACTGGAAGGTCTGCAAGTGAAGGAGATCATTAGGAAGAACTGCTTGATACATCTCCCTACCTGTTTGACCTTTCTTTTTATATTCAAACCACTCTGATCTCACCAAGTGAAGAATCTTTGTTGGGTCTCTGGTTTTGTAATTCAATAGGAAGCGTCTTCTCAAAGTGTAGTGAGAAGATCTTAACTACGAGAAAAACTGGTGTTTGGTTTGTCTTCAAAGATCCCGTAATCTCTATAATGGTTACGCTGGAGTGCAATCAAAGTCCTCACTTTCTGCTGCCTTAAAGGCAATATTCGATGCTCTACCTCTCTTCATAACATCTTATCCTTTCCTCAAATGTCTTCTTACCACTCTTTTCTTTTACTGTATTTATCCTCTCTTTCCTTCTTTTTCCCCTCGCTCTCTTTCTCCTAAGTATTCAGCTCTTGTCTTGTGTGGAGATTTTGCCCAGACACGTCTGGCTTTAGGTAAAGTGCTGTCCCCTGAGAACGCGCTCCGCAGCCCCCGGGTCGCCACCACCATGAATACATTATCATCCCCCCGTTTCCATTTGGTTGCCACGGCAGCAATTTCCGAGCCGCCAGACGATTAAGACGTCACTCTCTGGCTCGCAAAGAGATCGAAATATCCAGATTCCATTCTCTCCTCCCTTTTTACGAAGTGCTTACAGAAGCACTTTTATGGCTACCTTTAATGCTAATCTGGAAGAGCGGAGTGCACATAAACGTAGACATTCAGCACCTTCAGGTATTGCTCCTTCACTGCTCATCTAACTGTCAGTCCATTTAAACAAAGCTCGGACAGCACTCCACTCTGCTGGCCCCTTTGATACATTCTGCTCGCTTTACAAAAAAAGCTAGCTTGTTTACCTCTTCTTTTTTATTGTTCCCTTTTTTCCTTTTGTTTGAACTGAAAGGTGATGTATAAAACATGGTGCCTCAGGTAGAGGATGTTGGCTAGGATGCCATGTCCCCTTAAATGGACAGCCGTGTGCATGCGCCTAACACTTCACTGAGCAATCTGTCAACATGTCAGCAACACATGTTTTGTAAAAAGTCTCCAGTGGGAGCCAGGGAAAAAAAGGCTGCTCCTGCCAGACCAGAGAGAGGAAATGCTTTTTTCCTCTTCTCCCTCTCTTTCTGTCTACCTCTCTCTTTCTCCGATGCAGTGGATTTTCTATTGCTAGTGTGCGTTCCCTGGAGGCCTCCTCCCTCCTTCCTTGCACTTCAGAAATTTGAACTGGGGGACCCTCAGGGAGGGTCTCCTACTTTCTCTCTTTCTCTCTCTGCCTCTCCCTCTATCGTGTGCACCGAGTGCCTGAAATTGTGGAGGTATATTGTAGCTGGGTCCCCGAGCGGTCTTTTCTAATACCTGAGTTTCTGGAGAAGCTGGAAATTACCGGCAGGCACCTCCAGGGACTCCTTTATCCACACCAGGAAGGGAGCCCAACTCAGCAGGGAAGTTGCTTAATGCATGGCTGAAATAAAAGAATGTCTGACTGACGGGGGCCATGGTGCTAGTTTTTCAACCCCCCCCCCCCCCCCCCCACTACCAATTCCCTTCCATCTTCAACCTTTCCTCACTTCTTTTTTCTCCAGTCCCTGGTAGCTTAGCTTTCTCTTGTATGTGAGCAGGGCTTGTCTTTAATAAACTTTCGGTGCAGCGGGTGCCGGCAGACAGCTCAACAAATACCCTTGGGTGTTCCCTTTTGTCTGAGCAACAGCTTTTTGTTATGTTCTTGCAAATTTGATTTCTCCTACAGTCTCGCTCTGGCTTGGCCTCTACCCTGCAAGTCTCACTTCTAGTTTTGCAGCATTGTCTTACTTTTGCTCGAACTGTTTGTCTTTTTCCTTCTTAACCTTGCTGCTCTTGCTATATATTTTTTTACTTGCAAGTGGAATTTGTGTGCTCTGTCTTTCTGTTGTTTTTCCATTGTAATCCTCCATCTTGCTCATAGCAAAAGGAAGCTCATTTATTTAGTGAGACTATTGTGCACCACAGACTTAACTGGTATGACTCCCCATAGTGATCCTGCGTGCCAGTAGACCTCGGTGTGTATAACAGCAGGTGTTTCAGGCACACATGCCATTATGTCACTATTTGCTGCTCTGATTCACTGTGATTCCCTTGCTAACTTGGGTTCAAATTTCTGTTAGTGTATTATGGATGGATTTCTATCTCTGTTTTACGCCTTGGTAAGGTTTTAGTGCTCCACAGCATACTTTTGTCTTTCCTACCTCTGGTTTTACCATTATGTTCTAGATGACATTGGGTCAAAGTAAGTTTATATACTTAAATATATTACATAGTCTTAAATGGAATGCTCATTAAGTTCAAATTTTCATGGTATAATTAATCAACAAAACTAATATTGAATCTGATTACTCAGAAAGAGTTGATTTATTTATTTATAACTGCACAGGTAGGATGTAATATCAGCTTAAAGGCAAATGTTAACACTAAGACTTCATCACACCACCCCATCATCGATTATTTTAGTTGTAGTCTACAAGAGTAGTTCAATTTGTAATAAACATGCAGAATATTAGTGAATTGGAATGCTTTTTTCATTATTACCTTGGATTTTTAATAATCACCATGGACGTACATGTCTGCAGTTGTCTCACCTATGCATACTTCTTAGACATTCACAGTTCTGCATATTTTAATGTCCCAAATCCAAAAACACAATTAAATCCAGACAAAGCAAGCAGTACAAACCTTGCATGGTGCACCGGCCTGCTCTTGTCTCCACTCTGGTGCTGGTGAATAATTTTGCCTTTTCATGTAGAGAGTCCTTTTCCCCTTAATAGGGATGCTGCATCTGTTGTAAGGCGAAAACAAACCAAGCACACTGGGGGAAAAGGGGAAGGGATTCGGGATTGGAGAGGGTCAAGAAACAAGTCGTTTTCTGCTGTAAGAAAAGCTGCTGACTGGCTGGCATTAATTAAACCCCTAAGAATAGAGGTTATCTGAGGCCTAGAGAAAGCATGTGTCGTGAGTGTTAAGATGCTATCCACTGCATCCTAATAAACAGCCCCTGGAACTGATCTGGTGATTCCTGAGGGTGCCGCCAGCTTGTGTTCATTCCACTACAGTTTAGACACAGACAAAAACCCAACTCGGCTCAGAGTCCACCTCTTGATCTTGTAAAGAAAAGTGGATTGTAAACAGGAATACCTGTGTGCTCTTAAAGGAATACAGTCTTTTAACCTAATCTCTATACATTGCATCTGAAGCATATGGACATTCACTGTGGACAAGAGTTTCATGTTTTCCTTGGACTGAGGAAAAACAACTGAAATCCTGTTTACTCAAAACTCACTTATAATTGAAATCTAAGGGCACAAGTCGGGCCAGTCACTAAACATTAAAGTGAAATGCAGTTTTGTACAACACTTTTTTGTACAGGATTTCTTCTGTCACTGTTTCAGCAGCATTTACTTATTACCAATATAGTTGTGTGTGTCTGATGGTGCATGCATAAGACAAAACCTTCAGGAATGTGTAGCTATCCAGACTTACTTTTTACTATATTGCTCCAGTGTTGGATAGTTGGATAAAACTACATCTTGTCCACCTACTTTTATTTTTTTGGTAAAATTCCACTTTTGCTCTCTTTTGTTAGCAATGTTTGATAGAGGTGTCCTAAATTTGGCTCAGGTGTCTATAATTTTGACCTAAGACAATATAAATAAATGCATTGCCTAAATTGAAGCGTGTGGAATGTTGCTAGCAAGTTAGTATGGAAATCTTTTTTTTACACTCAGATCAGCATGTGCTTCCATAATTTAGCATGACAGTGTATACCCAAAGTTTGTGATCAATGTAAATTTCAATGTGACCAAAAATAGTCGGTAGCTTGTATCGAAGCTGCTCAGATATTACCATAACTGAAGGATTGTTTGTGTCTGCTGTTTTTTCTATCCCATATGTTTTCTAGTGGAGTGCATATATTAGAGTCATCTAGCCTTTGCTAAATGAGTCCATGGGATTATTCATCTCTGCGATGTTACTTCCTCCAGACTGAGACTGATGTAGGGACCTTGGTGGTTGTTTATATCCTCACAACTGTTAATTCAGTCCATGTTACAATATATCCAGGATATTTTTAAGACAGCCAGGAGAAATGTGTGCCATTAGCAAGGGGTGAAATGGGTCAGACAAGGTAAAACCCCAATCCCACCACCCTTCTTTCAATTGCACCTTTCCATCTGTCCTTCCTCTTTTTTACACATGGTCTCTTTAGGACTGAGTAACAGCAAGAGTGTGGAGTTTGGAGGTAGAAGATGAAGTTGCTTATTCATCTGGAGTGTATTAGTGTGATGAGAGCATTGAGGAGCAGGAGGTGAGGAGGACAGCTGCAGCTAGCGCTTTATAGGGTTGTGAGAAAAGGTTTGGAATTCTTTGGATTTTCGCATGAATTGCTCATAAAATGTGGTCAGCGTTTAAGTCATATGAATAAATAATGACAACCTTATTTGGCAACACCCAACTTGCTAAATGGTTTTTCAGCTAAATCGTTCTTCAATGTAGAGCCCTACAACAGAGTGTCAAAGATGGTTCGTTTTTATTGAAAGCCAAATTTTAAGTAGTTAATACAAAACTGGGTGGCATGGTCAGATAGTGGGTGGTGTTGTCATCTCATAGCTCCCTGGTTTAATTCTGAGGTCAGGTTACTGTCTGTGAAAAATCTTCTCCTATTGTTCTCCCTGTGTTTCCTCTGGGTTTTTCAGTTTGCTGTCACTTCCCAAAAACATGCTGGTATTGTAGATTGGTGAATCTACATAGCCTCTACATGTGTATCAGTGTGAGAATGTTTGTGCATCATGCCCTATGATAGACTGGACCTCCATCCAGGGTGTATTTCTTCCTCACACCCAGTGTTTCTGTATCCAACAAAACTGAAGATGAAGATGAATGAATGAATTAATAATAGAAAGTTGATGGTTTAAAATTGAACTTAGGTGGTTCAGTCAACTCGGGTGTGAGTTTGATTGCTCAAGTGAAATATGGCCTAATTAATATAGGTTTCAGCCCTCGGGAAAAAGAAAAGTTTACAAAAAAATTCTAAAGACTATGAACCTATGGAGCTCAAGACAGACAAAACCGTAGGAAGACAGCTAGGGATCTGAAGGCATCTGACAGCTTCTGTGAGACCACCATAGGAAAAACAAGACTTTCACTGATGTCTTCCCAACTTCAGTTTCCAAAAGAACATCAATCTACACAATGCCATGTTAGGTGAAAACCAACCAATGCTCAGCAATGCCAATTCCTCATCCAGACTGGTAGAGGGAAAGTGATTGTTCTATAACAAAATGAGATGTATAACCTAAAAGAGATCAGGTCATGCACTATGACAGAAATAATCCAAAACACAGGGGCCCAAACAAAGGAAATTTTGTATAAAAGGCTAAGTCAGAGGTTTGACCCCTTGGGAGTGTGGTGTGGCTACATCTTCACTTCCACTTCCTCCAGATGCAGTATCCTTTTCGTGCACAGTGCCTTCACTTTCAGACTTTCAGACACTGCTAGTAATGTGAATAATGAATGAGGCATAGTGCTAAGCTGATTAGCCTACAACATGTTTTTGGATCTCACCTGTTGTCTTCAAAAAAACCATAGCTGCATTATTAAAACTAACTGTATGATGTAATTTAGAAAATTGTTAGGATGCAAAGTTGGGTATTCTTCATCAGAGCCTTTTTTGGATACATTATGGTGGTTACAATTCATTCAGAGTGATGAAGGTATTTCACTACACAGAACAATTTTTACTGTGCTGGTGTAAGGCAGTGCCACTATCTGTATCTGTTTGGTGCTCAGAATTAAACTGTATTGGATTTCAGGTTTAAATGGATCATTAAATGTGAACTCTACCACTGTGCCATCAGAAAAAACCCAGGGTTGCTGGGAAAAAAAAATCTTCACAATATATTCACAAAATGTAACAACAAATAGCAATTTATAAAACATTATAAAACTTTTTTCCTGTCATGAATAGGTACAGTTCCTCAACCTCTGCTACATCACTCGAGTTAATAATTGATCTGAACCAGACACCCTGTGGAACTGCTTGGAAAGCTTTCAAAACAACAATGCCTTTCCCAAATCAGCAAACTGTCATTTGTAGTTGACAGCAATAGCCACCTAATAATATTTTCACAGATTTACAGAAAGGTTTGCTGGAGACGCTATCAGAAACTACTGTGAAGCTGGGTTGCAGTGCTGCAGTGAGTCAAACTGGAGTCCTTTGTGCAGCATTTCATTATAATTCCTGGGTGATTTTCTGGGAAGATTTTTATTTAATAGCAGTGAAAAATGATTTTTTATATTAATTAAAGCGGAGATATGCGTACTGTATATGGAGCGGTAAAAATAAGTATAAGTAAAAACATTTCTTTTGTGAATTTCAGGCCAGTTTTATAGAAGTATGGTAGAAATATGGCTTTATTTTGGCTCTGAGTAAGGCAGTGTTTAGATCAGGCAACTGGAGCAGACCACAGATGACAGCCAACTATGTATGACCCCAAGGACACCAAAGAACACCGCTTTGAATTCTCAGAGAAAAAAAAAATAGTTGACACTGAAATCAATTGGTGTAACAAATGTTTGTTAGCTGAAGAGTTAAAGATGATGACACAATCATACCTTAAGATCTAATATGCATGCAGAAATCCAGTTTTCTCCAAATGATTCATTATGGCAATACTTGTAGATCCAGATCTAGTCCTGATCGATATCTACTTAAGTGACTGGAAGGGGGGGGGGGGGGGGGGGGGGCATAAATAAAATATAAGAGAAAAGATTAAGGCAAACCAGAGGTGGTGTGGAGAATGGACAGTGTGTATTTTATTGTTTCTTGAGGAAAAAAAAGGGAGGTGTTGTTCTGTTGTCAAGGAGAACTTGAGTTTACTTTGCTCCTGGTCAAGGCTAATTATTAATGAATGCAGTTTTTGTTCAACCTTGGCAAAGTGTCAGCGCTTCCTCTCGCTCGGGGGTGGAAATCTTGACATTTAAGACAGGAATGCATGAAAAGACATGGTCTTGCTTGGGCTGACAAATGTGTTTTTTTAAGCTCTTCTTTTTTTATTCTGCCTCTCTTCTCTGACTCTTCCCTTGATGATGCTTGTTTTGCTCTTGCCCTCGCGTTCGGACTGTCTGCTGCAGTTCTCACGGTGACAAGCTGGGATGCGATTGACGAGAAATCAAACCCGGGGCGAGAGAGTTTTAATCAGCTGTGGGGTGAAGGGTCACTCTCCTTCAGTGAATTCTAATTCCTTCTGTCTGTTGCCTATGCCCGACTGCTGCACTCCGGATAGCCATATTGCTTCATGCCTCCTGGTGGTACACATCTACATCATGTCTGCAGTTTGGTGAAGTCTTAAGTCAGCCTATAAATATTTAATCCTGCCAAAGGCAGAGATCCTAGTTTTCCTGAAACGTCTAATCAGGTGCTGTTACGCTCTGTTCAACATTTTAATCTACGTTTTGACCTTGCGTTAGAGAAGAACGACGGGTTCTTTACCGTTTTAAATTGGAATGTTGACTGATGTTGCAAACCAGTAACATCTTGAGAGTTATTTTAGGTGGAGAAGTTGTATCATTTAAAAAAATAAATTGAATTCATTTAATTATTTCACTCACTTTCAGTAACCGCTTTATCCTGATCAGATCAAGGTCAAGAGCCTTACCCAGGATCACTGGGTGTTAGGCAAGAATACGCCCCAGATGGGGTGCCAATCCATCCCAGTATTGTTTTTATTTTAATTATTATTATTACACATACACATTTTTACACATATGTATCCATGTATCCACATTCACCAACAGTCAGAGGGGATTTATCATACTCATACAAATTCAAGGAAAACATGAATAAATGAATGAGGAACTGTACAATTAAGCAAATAGCATCCGAACATTCTCTGTGGCCTGTCAAGTCCGGCTAAAGCAGGTTTATTTCACCTGAATTTTGGATCAGCAAGAAAAGATCTACATAACTTGGACAGCAGGTTCATTATTGCGACACGGATGTAAAAACTTCAGTGACGGATATCGCACAATGGGCTGCGTTTCAGTAACAGTTAAGAAATGAAATCTGCACGTATGTCTATGGGAAGGACGTCAGGAAATAGAATCGGAAATTGTGGTCGAATGAAAACAGAGCCGTTCTTCAGATGACTAAGAATGTCAGTGTGATCATGCCATCATTCCACATGTTGGTCTTCCCTTTAATTTATCACCTGTCTGCATTTTGTAACTGTGTGAGTTATGGAGATAAAGTATTACTCTGTTACTAAAGCCACTGTTGGTGTGTCCATCTGTGTTTTCTTTTTTTTTTTTTTTTTTTTTGAGTTTTTGTTGTTTTGGTCCTGGTCCCCTTGCTTCAGTTGTAGATGAGCCAAGGCTGTCCTCAGGTCCCAACTGTCCGTGCTCACGTTGGTCCCGCTGGGCAAGCAAACGCTGGCGGGCCGTACCACACTGGGGGACAGAGGGGGACAGATTGTCCTCCCCCCCGGCCAGCCACAGGAGACAGAGGCCCAGCCAAGGTCTCAGGCGGAGCTCACTTCCTGTTTGCTTGCTCTTACCTGACCCTGGTCAACTGCTTTTCCTCTGCCTCAGCTTCCTTAGGAGAGATCTGCCCAAGGACAAGAGGCTCCAGGGACAAACATATACATACTTATCTTTTTTTCATTATTATTTCTTTCTGTGGTTTCTCAGTCCACGCATGTATTACTGTAGATTCAGTAATGCTGTGTCTACACCAAACTCTACAGTTTAACCTCAGTAATGAAGTTTGAATGAATGGATGAATCCACACCCTCCCTCAGACACAGGCAATGTGTTAGTGATCACACTGGCCAGGTTGGTATAAACATCTTAACCCTCATCTTCTGTTCCCTTTGTTCAGCCCAAAATGACCCACTTACTCTTTTTACTGAAAGTGGAACAACACTAAAAATATTTTTTTTTTCAACATGAAACTTTATTTGCTTGGTTTGGGTTTTTCTAACGAAAATGAATCAAGCTTTTTTTAAATAAACACAAGTCACAATTACAGAGATTGAATTAAGACCATCTGGACATGAAAGTAACAAAGTTAAATAAAAATAAAAAATACAGTTCTTTGTGAATATGAACCAGAAATGAAACCAAAAGGGGATTTTAGCCACTGTATACACACCTGGAGGAAATTACAGATGTGCGTGCTTACATGAGTATATTTCTATAAATAAGCCTAATGATTGAGATTTATTGGGTATTTTAAGTAAGGAATAAAACATTTGTGGGCTTCCTGTTGTAGGAAAATAATCAAGAATGGAGTGATTAAGCGGAGTTACTGTTACCACCCAAAAATTGATGATTTTACAAACAAAAGCAGGTCCTGAAGTGTTTCATTCCCCTTAAACCACATCACCTACGTTATAACAGCTATGAACAGTTGTTCACACACCAGCATCTTTCTCTCTCTCTGAAGTTGTCATGTTACCAAGGAACCTCAAAATGCCAACTCCTCTGACCTGATATGCCTGAAAACTTAAAGTTACAGCTTTACTGACTGTTACAAAGTGCTGACACTGGACACTCCTTCCATCAATGTTAAATAAATGTATTTTTACAGAAAAGTTAAGCATATCAACAATTACGTACATTTTTAAAATCTGTTTGTGTGGAGCGTCCACCATACAAGTCCCTGTGTAAGTTGTTATACATTATGCTTAAATGATTGCATAAATATAAAGAAGTGCAGCTGGAAAAATTACTGTTATAGAAAATCAACACCCCCTGACCAATCAGAAGTTGAAAATTCAGCAAAAGGTTCTATCTTTTGGGAGGGAGGGATGGGGCAAAGTTGATTTACTGTAATAAATACGTAATTTACTTGCCAGTGATTATATGTGAGAATATACTGTATAATATTACACTGAAATATTGTTTAAAAGTATGGAAAACGTGAAAAACAAAACAAAAAAGTTAGTTACTATTTGGGTCTATTTGACTTTTTGAGTGGTCAAAACTTTTTAGCTTAATATCTTAAAAACACAGTCTTGCAAAAATCATATAATTTCAAAGTTAGAGTTAAAATCAAAAGAGATAGCACATCTATGTACTGAACATTTACTAGATAATCACCTTATGAATCACCAACACTGCTGACTTCTCAAAAATAAGGCAATATTCACTTCTCAGGGTTAAAACAGGACTTGTTTTATGATCTGTATGGTTGCTCCAGAATTCACATCGCTTTCATGATATTGTCTTGGGCCAAAGCTGGACAAGAGCAGGAATTCTTCATCTTGCCCAGGTGGATGTTCCCCAGGTCCGCCTCTGCTGGAAAAAAGCCGGGTGGGGTTAGAGGATGAGTGACTGCCCTAGTTTTTCCACACTGCTCTGTCATTTTTCTTCACTTTCCTGGGCAGCCAGCGGCACTTTGCACAAGACATTGACCAAGTGCCTGTGTCCAGACTGGGAAACGATTAAATGTGGACAAAAGTAGTTGATGAGACAGAAATTGAACAAACTGCCATAAAGAGAGTGCTCCTTCAAAAGAGTGTGTGTTTGTGTTTGGACATGTGCCATCGCAGGTTGTTTATTGTTGCCATGGCACTCCTGAAGCGTGTCATGATGGCGTGCATACACAAAGACGCGGGTACATACTCTTTCATCTTTCAGAGTGACATGGCAGATTGAATTGATCGATGGCTGGGAGTGACATTTCTCAGTAATGTGTAAAGAACCATATTGTGTTTACTTAGAGCCAGAACTAGATAGATGAATAGATGAAGAGAGAAGGAGGGAAGAGGAAGAGAAGAGAATATGCTTGCTGTGTTTTGATTTAAAAAAAATCTTTCGGTCTTTTTTTCCTGCCAATTGCTTTTCTAAAAAATGTAATAAGAAAAGAATAGGAAAGCAGAACTGGAATTAATATATTTCAGTGAAAGCCCCATTTTGTCTTCATTTCTTTTCCATTACACTTACTTCTTTATTTCTTGTACAATTAAGCCTCTAATTTTGAAAAACAATGTTTGCTTACCATGCGGTTTTGACAGAAATCATTCTAATCTATTGATCTGGAAAAAAAACATTAAGAGATAATAAAATTATCACAGCATTTATCTTCAGAGCCATTTGGCCACTGCTGGTGTTCTAGCTTCAAAAGTCCTGGCACCCTGAATACTTCCCTGATCTGAAAACATAATGCATACAAAAAAAGCTGGTTTTGAGGTGGTGCTTTCTACTCCCTCTGTTTTTGCTCAATTTATGATAAGTGGTTTGTCGCATACGGCAATACATGTAATACTGCTGCTCAGAGTCTGTTGTATCTGGGCTTTGGAATAGGAGTAGCTTTGTGGTGACACATCAGCAGCCTCCAGGGGGATAGGCATCATTTTATTTCTGCTTCTGTGAAGACATTTTCCTTCTTCTCACAGTATGAGGCAAGGTCAAAGTCAGACAAGTTGACGGCGTCTTTGAAATTAATGAATAAACACAAAAGCACACACAGACATATACATACACCCTGAAACATGGTTTCTCTGGCATTAAAGTGAATAATGTTGAATGCAGTTTTGAGACACTTTTAGAAAAAGAAGATTGAAAAAAAAATACAGACTTGTTATCTCTGAATGGTCTTATTTCTCAATTATCCCATACATTTGCCCTGAACTGTACCACTAATGTTAGCTAGTTGGATATCCTGATATGTTTTGGTATCTTTTTAACATTTCTCCCTATTATAAAATGTACATAATGGAATAAAGAGAAATGTACAAGTATGTCTGTGGGCTAATTAGTGACTAATAAGTTATATTTAGAATAAAAACAAATAATGAATTACCCACCATCCACCATGAAAACTGTCCCTTTTCCACTATGATGAGAGGTTAAAAGTTGTTCATTAATTAAGCAAGAATCTCAGGTATTAAAATTATTTTTGAGCAGCCACTTGTAATTATGAATTGAAGAATGTTTCATGTGCTACTTTTAGGTCAAAACTCATTTATGCTACTTAATGATAAGAGCACATTTCAATTATTTTTAGCACAAAAATCCTAAGTGAAATATGGCACATCTTCCTACATACATTTCTATATGCAAGCAGAATCCCACATTATAAATATATGTAAAATATAGGTAGACTAACAGCTTTTTTTTCTTTTGCTTTTGCTTTTTTTTGGCTGCAGAATTACTTTCTACACATATCACTAGTGGTCGAACTCTATGTGGGTAAGCACATTAACTTTTCCATAGGGCTTTCCAACCTTAGGGGGTAGCCTGTTCACTCTTCTATAGGGCTTAGGTGGTGCTCCATGGCCTGCGCTTCTGTAGAGCTTTCCAACTTTAGGTGGTGTCCTGTGGACTCCCATTCCATAAGGCTTTCCAGCCTTAGTTGGCCCCTACGGATCTCCATTCCCCAGAGCTTTCCAATCTTGGTGGTGGCCACTGAACTTTCCTTTCATAGCGCTTCTTAACCTTAGGTGGTGGCCCAAGGAATACCCTTCCATGAAGTTTTCAAACATTAGAGGGCAGCCTGTGGACTCTCTTTTCATACAGCCTTCCAACCTTAGGGGGGATCTTGTGGACTCCCCTTCCATAGGGTTTCCAATCTTAGGTGGTGACTTGTGGACTTGCCTTCTCTAGGGCTTTGCCAACCTTAGGGGGCAGCCCATGGACTCTCCTTCCGTAGGGTTTCCAACCTTAGGTGGCGGCTCGTGGATTTGCTTTCTGTAGGGCTTTCCCAACCTTAGGGGGCTGCCTGTGGACTCCTGTTCCATAAGGCTTTCCAACATTTTTGCAGCAGCCCATGGACTCCCCTTTCATAGGGTTTCCAGCCGTAGGAAGCAGCTCATCGACTACCCTTCTGTAAGGCTTTCCAAGTTTGGCAGTAACCAGTGGACTTCCCTTACATTTTTCCAACCTTAGCTGACAGCCCATGGACTCACCTTTAATAAGTATTTCCAAACTTATGGAGGGTTCAGAAGCCTGTTGAGGAAGAAGCACCAACAAGTCTTTGGGCCTGTTAAGGCCTGCAGTGACTGTTGGTGTTCATTTCACACCTATACTCCCTTTCAAGGTTTAATAAGGATTGATTCTTGATGTAGAAATGCACTATATTATACTAACTGGCTGTTATAAAACCTGAAAAAACTTGTAGACACTGAAGGACTCAGTGGATCATTTCAAGTTCCTATTCACCACTTGGTGGGAAGCATTAGAATCATGATTTTTTCTGATGATAAGATTATTTAGTAAAGGTGGAGCCTTCAAAGCCTAGCTAACTACTTTCAGGGTGTCAGAACATCACTTAGTGTCACCTCGTTAAACCAGTTGTGAGTCTGACGGCAACACTTCAGAAACTGTTAGTGCTTAATGCTGCAGACTTACACTTATTATTGTAAACTGCAGTAATGAGAGAAGTAATGAATCCCCTCAACCCCCCACACACACCAAACACACATACACACATACACAACTGCACACTGCCAGTTAAGGTGCCATATTTCACAGCAGACAGGTGCGCTGAATGTGATTCTCTCACCTGTTCTTTCACATTCCTCCAGTTGCAATCACAGAGCAGGAGTTAGAGGAGTTTTAGCTGAGGAGTGCAGCAATTAGCAAACAGCAATGCTCATTAGCTCCCTCACAGCCCAGAGCAACACCCTGTTCTCCTGGTGCCTTGTTTTCCATTTTTCTATCTTTGTTTTCACTCTTGCTTGATGGTTTGCTACAGTACCAATCTGAGCGATTTTTTTCCCTAGATTTTGAACAAAAATAGCTTTAATGCATTTGGGTAGCATTTTATCTAACAACAATGGCATCAATCATTATGGCAGTCATTGTAGTTACTGGTAATTGTAACATGACAGTGCTATATAACAGGACATAAATTGGCATGACAAATCAAGACCTCTTATGTGACATGTTTATGACATGGTTATGTCAGTATAATGTGGCAGGGTTCAAGAATAAGCTGTTAAGACAGCAAAAAGTGCAGCTATCATGGCCCTGGTGTACAACTAGACATAAATTGTCATGGCAACTCATGACAGCGTACGATCTTCTATGAAACATTTATGACATGGTTATGTTGGTCTTATGTTGCTGGGTTGAAGTATAATCTGGCAAGTCATCAAACATGGTAGCTACCATGACACTGGTATACAGCCAGACATAAAATGTCTTGGCAAATCAACACCTCATGTTTATGATATGGTTATGTCAGTCTTATGATGCAGACTTGAGTGTTACTTAAGTTCCAAATCCTTCCATTATTTTAAACCAGAAAAAAAAAACAATGGGAACAACTTCTGGCAATTTATGAATATGACTTTAATCAAAATAGATTTCTCAGTCAGATCAGCCAGATTAACAGTTCTGTCTTTGTTATTTTTCATCACCTAAATGATGATCAAAATTGTAGTTTGCATTCACCAAGAAGGAACAGATTCTGTCTTCAGACCAAAACAGTAACTAGAAAATAGTAATCGTATATTACATTCTAATTGGACAGCCTTTATTGTTCGAGCACAAACACAGTCTATCTAGGCATCCAGCCTGGAACACAGGGAGTGTTTGGTTGTGTGTGTATGTCTGTGTGTGTGAGTGTGTTTGATGGGGTGGGCGTGTGCCAAAGTGTTTGAAGTTGGTGATGTGTTAAAAGGCTGAGATTCTCAGCATACTAAACAGTCAACCTGTGATCTGATTCTCTTTGTTATCTTGTAATCTGACCAAACCAGGAGAAATGACATGGCTGTTGTTTCCAGCTGAGCATGTGAGATTGTTATACACCTATTTGGTCTCCTCCCAAACGCTCTCCTACCAATAAATATGCTGAAACAGATGTCAAACGGGTATCCAGCTGTCCTTGTGCTGAACATTACAAATGTGTTGTTTTGCTCAGAGAGCTAGACTGCACCGTGTGCCAAAAAAAAAAAAAAAAAATTAAAATGCAAAGGGGGGAAAAGGGAAGAAGGAGGGGGAAACTTACATCATGAAGCAGCATCAGGCCCTAAGATGGAGGTCTTCCTCTAAGGCTGAGACAGGCTGCTAGCCAGGGGATGTTCAGGAAGGCTTTGGCAGTCCAACAAAGCCAGGCCTTCAGCTGCGGGGTGGAGGTTTGCAGTGTGCAGCATCCCCTTTGGCTGGCTCACACAGACCGCTGTCGTGAGCTGGGATATGTGTGGATTGGTGAGTGTGTGTGTGTGTTTGTGTGTGTGTGCGTGTGTGTGTATACGTGGAAAGAGAGCCCTCTCTTATATTTACTCAGGCTGTCCAGGGTCTGGGCATTTCTCATCATGGTGAAGGGAGGGGAAAAACACCAAGACAGCAAGGGAGAGAGCTGAGAGAGAGGAAAACAAGCTTCCCTCTTATCCTCTTCGCTCTCCAGAGGCTCTCTGTACTCTTCGGTTGGTGTTCACACTCTAGTCTGGGGCGGGTGCATTTTCTGACTGGCCAGCAGGATAGCCAAACGGAGAAGATCAGAATTAACATGGTTTCCCTTCCACAAGTGCCCTTCAGTGCCTCTCATTCACTAATATATTCAAATAAAGCTAATTATATAGTATAACAGTATAATTATACTGTATATTATACAGAAACAGCTGAAAGGTTTCAACAGCTGATGAGCATTTAAACAGAAGACATACACATAATGAATGTGTTGCTATTACGTACATGGATGAAGCATGTGGTTAAAGTATGTCGGTTGTAATTTGGTTATTAATAGAAGAGACTGTATGGAGGCGATAATTAAATTGCCTTTCAAAATCAGCCAACTCTGTAAATTGAGGCGCAGTAGAAACAGTAGATGTAGTAGATTTTTTTTTTTTTTTTTTGCTTGTTTTTTTTAAGTTGGCATGTTGCCCAGGGTGGGAGATTTCCAGCAAGAGGACACTGCAAGGCTAGCCCATCAATGTGCCTCTTTCAGCAGTTTGAGGAACAGGAGGTCAACATGTGACCTCATCTGTTTCCTGAAGATTGGGTACAGTGGGTTAAGCGATCAACAAGGGCATGTTATCCTGACAGAAGGCAGAGGGCTGTGTTTAAAAGAAAAACAATCGAAGTGGCTGGAGAAGCCAGTCCAAGGATGGAGAGCAGGCTATATCCAAAGAGGTGTTTTATGCTTTCCTGCAGATGTCTCATAAATCTTGTCTGTTTCCCTTTGTTTTTCTGTTTTCCCAGATCAGCTCTTGGCTCTTTTTTTCTAGTCACAAGGATTACACTTGTAGAAGCATAAAAAACACTCACCTTTCAAACAAATTGTGGTGGGTGTAAACATAATCAATTAAAATTAAAAGATAAATTATAAGTAATACTTATGGTCTATTATCTGAAATAAAACAACAGTAACTTGGGCACCAATGTAGGTCAGACCTCTTTGTGTGATGTCATGAGTAGTCATGGGATCTGCCAGATCACCAACAGGTTCATTTTTTTTACTCCTAACACATTTGGCTGGCATGTCTTGCTGTTCATGGTATTCTTGGTAAATGGTAGTATAAATGAGCATGAAGGTTTTGAAATGGGTTGAGGGTCCTTGTGGTGATTTTGTATAACAATTAAAGCTATTGTTAAGTATTAATTTATCTAATGTCTGGTGTCCCTCTAAACAAACAGACACCCCACAGACAGCTGCTGGATTCAAATGTCAGAAATGGCTTTTTCTGTCTCAGTGGGTATTGCCATTAGGTGGCCACATACAAGGTTAATTTCTCCCTTTTTCTTTTATGGAAATCTTTTTGTCATTGTAATTGAATCCCCAACCACCTCTCTCTCTCTCTCTCTAAAATTATGTGTTATGTGTGTCTCTAAAATACCTGTGTTTGGTGTATGCCTTTTTATGAGCAAAGCATAAAGCATACTAAAGACATATACTGAATATACAGTGAATAATCTTCTATTTTCTGTATATTTGTGTGCAGTTCCAACAAAAAGTATTTTTTTCTTGTCTTGTTTTGCAGATGGGGCTGATTTAGAAGATGACCCATCCTGTTCCTGGCCTGCTTCTTCACCATCTAGCAAAGACCAAACATCTCCAGTCCACGATTACGATTTTGGTGAAGATGAAGGGGGCCCTGGCTTGCCCTACCCATGCCAGTTCTGTGACAAATCATTCAGTCGCCTGAGCTTCCTTAAGCGCCACGAGCAGAGCCATAGCGACAAGCTTCCTTTCAGCTGTACCTTCTGCAGTCGCCTATTCAAGCACAAGCGCAGCCGTGACCGGCATATCAAGCTCCACACTGGTGACAAGAAGTACCACTGCAGTGAGTGCAACTCTGCTTTCTCACGCAGTGACCACCTTAAGATCCACATGAAGACGCACGCCACAAACAAGCCTCATAAATGCCCTGTGTGCCGCAGAGGGTTCCTGTCCTCCAGCTCCCTCCTTGGACATATGCAGGTGCATGAACGAGGTAAGGAAGGTCAGAGCACAGGGATCTCTGGAGGAGAGGAGTGGAAGCTAAAGGAAGCACGCAAGTGCAGCCGCTGTGAAGAGGGGTTTGATGTGCCCGAGGAGCTCCAGAAGCACATTGCAGAGTGCCACCCTGAGTGTTCACCCCCAGAAGAAGGAAGTGTAGGACCTGGTCTGCAGTGCATCTACTGCCATGAGCCATTTAGTGATGAGGGTACTTTACTTAGCCATATTGACCAGGCACATAGTCGAGACCAAAAGGGCCATATATGCACTGTATGCTCTGAGCACTTCCCTACTGTGGAAGAGCTGTATGCACACATGGACATTCACCAACTCCCAGAATCCAGCAACCACAGTAACAGTCCCTCTCTGTTGACTGTAGGATACACATCTGTTTCAAGCACGACTCCAGACTCAAACCTTTCTGTTGATAGTTCAACCATGGTAGACACTGCTCCCACTGTGCCCAAGACTCGTGGAAGAAGAAAGCGTGCTGCCCAGCACACAAATGATATTTGTGGACGACCTGCTAAACAGCCTAAAGTAGCTTACAGTTGCATCTATTGCAACAAACAAGTATTCTCCAGTCTTGCTGTCCTTCAGATTCACCTAAAGACAATGCATGTAGATAAACCCGAACAGGCCCATACTTGCCAGTTCTGCTTAGAGATCCTTCCATCTCTGGTTAACTTAAATGAGCATCTGAAACAAGTCCACAATGCTGAAGATCCTTCCACCCTACTTGCCAGCTTGTCTGATGCCTTGTTACAGTGTAACTTTTGTCCAGAGATGCTTGGAGATCTCAATGCCTTGCAGGAACACATCCGTTGCTCTCATGGCTTCCCCAGCCCAGTAGCCAAGGAGAGCAATGCCTTTTTCTGCCCTCAGTGCTTCATGGGATTTCTGACTGAGGCCACACTAGAAGAACATGTACGACAGACCCACTGTGATTCTGGAAGCTTGCGATTTGACTCACCACTTGCAGTCACTCCTAAAGATCCCATTGTGGAGGTGTATTCCTGCTCTTATTGTACCAATTCTCCCATCTTCAACAGTGTCTTGAAGCTGAACAAGCACATCAAAGAAAACCACAAGAACATCCCCCTGGCACTGAATTATATCAACAATGGGAGAAGAACGCATAGAGCCCTTAGCCCTTCATCTTCCATATCTGTAGATCAAGCTACCCTTCTCAAACATGGCAGCACTTCATCCCGCTCAGCAAGTGAATTCATCTGTAACCAGTGTGGTGCTAAGTACACTAGTCTTGATCTTTTCCAGACTCACCTGAAGACTCACCTTGATGGTATGCTACCACAACTCACCTGTCCACAGTGCAACAAGGACTTTCCCAGCCAGGAAGCTCTGCTAAAGCATGTGACTGTCCACTTTACTGTCACTTCCACATACTACATCTGTGAAAGTTGTGACAAGCAGTTCACATCAGTAGATGATTTGCAGAAGCACCTTCTTGATATGCACACCTTTGTGTTCTTTCGTTGCACTCTTTGCCAAGAGGTATTTGACTCTAAAGTATCAACTCAACTTCATCTTGCAGTAAAACACAGCAATGAGAAAAAAGTCTACCGCTGTACATCTTGTAACTGGGATTTCCGTCATGAGACTGATCTTCAACTGCATGTCAAGCACAGTCATTTGGAGAACCAGGGTCGAGTTCACCGCTGCATCTTTTGTGGTGAGTCCTTTGGCACAGAAGTTGAGCTGCAGTGCCACATTACCACACACAGCAAGAAATATAATTGCCGCTTCTGCAACAAGGCTTTCCATGCTATCATCTTGCTGGAAAGACATTTACGTGAGAAACATTGTGTGTTTGAGGGAAAGGCCCAAAACTGTGGCACCAATGGCTCTACAAGTGGTGGTGGTGAATCAGTTGCTAAAGATGATGCAGACCTGCAGGGCATCCTCACCAATAGCCATGGAGGACCTGGTACAGGGGAGTCTCACAACAGTCATGATGGAAGTGAAGAGGATGTTGAGTCCTCAGAGGTCATGTATACCTGTGACATCTGTGGGGCCTCTTATACTATGGAGTCTCTCCTGACCAATCACCAGCTCCGTGATCACAACATCCGACCAGGAGAGACTGCAATGCACAAGAAGAAGGCAGAAATTATCAAGGGGAGCCACAAATGCAATGTTTGCTCTAGGACGTTTTTCTCTGAAGCAGGGCTCCGGGAACATATGCAAACTCACCTGGGACCTGTAAAGCATTATATGTGTCCCATTTGTGGAGAGCGCTTCCCCTCTCTGCTTACTTTGACAGAGCATAAGGTTACTCACAGTAAGAGCTTGGACACAGGCAGCTGTCGAATTTGCAAGTTACCATTGCAGAGTGAGGAAGACTTCCTGGAGCACTGTCAGATGCATCCAGATTTGCGCAACTCTCTGACTGGTTTTCGCTGTGTGGTCTGCATGCAGACCGTTACATCAACCTTAGAGCTGAAGATCCATGGCACCTTCCACATGCAGAAGACAGGAGCCATGTCCACCAATCACCCTAGTGGGCGTGCCACTATTCCTCACCACCAGCACCACCAGAGTCAGAAGCTCTTCAAGTGTGCTTCATGTCTTAAAGAGTTCCGCTCCAAGCAGGACATGGTGAAGCTTGATATTAATGGACTACCATATGGTCTCTGTGCCACATGTGTAAGTGCTAGCAAAAGCTCCAGTCCAACCATAAATGGCGGAAAACAGCAGCAACCAGGGGGGCAAACACCAGCACCCTCTAATGCAGGGTGGAACCAAGGGGAAAGTCTGAGCCCCTGTGGTGTAAAACGAAAGGGGACCGGCTATTCCACATCATCCTCTTCATCAATATCATCCACTGTTGCGAAGACAAGATGCTCCAGCTGCAATGTGAAGTTTGAATCAGAGGTAGAGCTGCAGACACACCTTCAAACAGTGCACAGAGAGCAGACAGGAGAGGGAAGTGGCAGTCAAGTGAGGACCCCTCAAGGATCCCCCATGCCAAGAGTGAGTCCTTCCCAAAGTGAAGAGGTAAGGCAAAGCTTCGTACATGTATGTTATGCTGTTTATATAGGCTTTTACTTGATCTCAGTGCCATTTAGTGCAATCATTTATTACATCAGTTAGTATGTCATTATTGTTGCACTGTGTGATATGCACTGCTAGCTAAAATTGTGTATGGTTTTGTAAGATAAATCCTAGGTTTAGTATCATGCTTAATTACATTTCTACTTTATTTCTACCCTACTCTACACTTTATTCTCTGCCTCTGTCATTTGTTTTTATTTTATTTTTTGCAGAAGAAGACATACCAGTGCATTAAGTGTCAGATGGTCTTCCATAGTGAATGGGACATTCAGGTTCATGTTGCAAATCATATGCTTGGTAAGTCTGATATCTGTATTTTAGAATTGTGTGTTTACAAATCTGGTGTTAATGCAAGAAGCACGTATTCAGCACCCTTACTGTTTAGCTAGTACGTTGTACTCAAGATGTCAAGGGCTAAAACTGCACATCAGCATCTGCCCCATATTATATCTCATGTTTATATAATGGAAAATTTATTCAACTTCACTAACCACTTTATATAGTCACGGTCATGATGGATAAGTAGACTATCCTAACACTGGGCGCAATTGCAAGGCAACATACATTTTACATATTCTTTTAAGAATTAACACTTTAAACAGCACTGAAGTTAAACACATTGTTAGGACCAAGACTTGTTTCTGGTGAGACCAGGCCTATGAGAAATTTGATAACATAGTAGTTTTATATGGGACATTATGGGAAATCATTGCCGTCACTATAACTGGAGGCAGGATTTTAATATAGGCCTAGTAGAAGACGCTTTTCTGTAACTTTTTAAGATGTTTGGAAAAATGCTAGGTTTCAGAATATTCACAGTCAAGAAACTTTACATTTTGTCTATTGTTCAAGGTGATTTAGTGTCAGTTGAGTTACAGGTGTTTGGTTTTGCTGGAAGACAACATGAATTTGTTCCTTTGGGCTGTTTCTTGGGTCAGATAGTTGTCTGTAAATCTACCTCAAGGAGATCAAGCTGAGGTGAAAAGTGGTCAAGGGAGCATGGACACACCACCTATGTGAAAATCAGGTTTGTGCAAAGTGTGTTGCATTATGGGTTACAAGTTTACTGGGTTTTTTAAATTTATGGCTACAATCCATTACCACAGTGTTCACAAACTGAACAAACACTGATATATTGTGTGATGAGCATTAATAACGTGCATATTTAAAAACTGAAACAGAGACTTGTTGACCTGCATACCTTTTTTTTCCGGGCAGTGCACAGTTATTTTCAAACACATTACTGCTTCATGGTACTGATTTATTTATTTACATTATTAATATTGCATAGGTCTTTGAATGATATAGTACATGTATTAATGTGTTTCTTGGCTCTAAATATTCACCCTCACCCACACCGACAGCATCCTTTATTGGTATTCAGTTTGAATATGTGAGACACACTTTTCTACGCTCACATTCTATTCTGTAAGATTTCAGGGTACAGATGAACAAATTCTGTTCTTTGTTTATTTATTATTTGATTTCTTTGTTGGATCTTTCATTACTCTGCATTGTCCAGTGTCATTTTTGGGAAGTTTAAAGAATATGGAGAATAGTTCAGTGTATAAGACATTCAAACCTCTACATAAACACTCCTAGTGAGATGTGAAGCTAAAAATTATGGCTGATTTGTTTGATTCGGTGTGAATGACAGCTTTACATGGTAAGTAAAGAATGCTACATCTGTGTATGTTTATTTTCAAACTATTTGGATTTGGAAACTACAGAGCTGCTGAGGTGACATGGTGGATATTTTTTTTTATTAAGGTGTGGCCACAAATGATTATATTAAGCCAGTGTCTATTTGAATCAAGATCTATTTCATGCCCACAAACTTTTAAATTTTAAAATGAGTTAGACACAAAGTCGTAAAACAAATTAGAGGATTATGAAACAGAAACCAAAGAATGGAGAGAATTTATGATATTACACTTAAGTGTTGAAATGAAGCATAAGGACATACTGGAGTCACTAGCAATGTGAAAAGGATATACCATTAACCCACGTCACCTTAATCATATTCTCAAAGCACGTAGACATTTACGCATGTTCCTGCTAAATAATTACCTGGAGACCATGTATTAAGTATGACATACCAAAACATATTAAGTTGTGAGCCCAAGGTACACAATTTGTAGCCACGACTCCACAATATTAGGGCCACAGTATCGTATATGTTGTTGCTACAGATTATTATGTTGTGGCCACAAGATATTCTGTGGCCCCAAAATTGTGGAGATCCAAACTTATTAAAATTGCAGCCTCAAACTTGTGGCCTTATTAAAAACTAACCATCATGCCACCTCAGAGGCTCCATAGGAAACAAATTGTAATTGATATATATAAAGATTCAACCCTTTGTGTCCTTGTACAATGACTGTTAAGAAAATAATCACTCTGCGGTCATATCAGACAACCATTTATATTTCAAAATGGCTGAAAGTAACTATCCAACTGGCATGGACCTGAGGCACAGCCCATACTCAGGTGTCCACTACAGTCTTCCTTTGACATTTCTGGTGGGTGATGGTAGTGGGTGGGTTGGGCTTTTTTTTTTTTGGAGGGGGGGCGGGTGGTGGGGGGCAAATCTGGACTGGATCGTAATTACCTCACAGACAGCATGTGCCAGAAAAGCAAAACGGGAAGGGGGAAGCAGAGGCCTCATTTGGAAAAGGGTCCAAATGCCTTCTCCCTTGAAAAAAGGGGACACTTTCTCCTTTTAATGGCCATCTGCACAGGAGAGGCGAAACGAGAGGCCGGGGGTCATCTCCGCTCAGCTGTCACTGTTATTAGCGTAGGTAATGGAGCAGGCGCTCCGCTCTTAGGGGTGCTGTTCCTGGCCCTACGCTCCTTGCTTTATGGCTGTTGATTCACCCCGATAGCTCTATATATATATATATATATAGATGACATGATGGCACAAAATAGAATAAAGTAAATTAGCATGTCCTCTGAGTCTAATCTGAGATATGGCCACTAAGAAAGAGGCTCCAAAAAAGCACAGAACAGTTTTGATGTGTCGCTCTGTTCCACCTTTGCACCCATTGTCCCTGTGACCCCCAAAATCAAATTGAATAAAGTATCCCTTAGAATTTAGAGAATTGATAACTTCAGTGATGTGGTGATGAGTCCAGCTTTTGCCTAATGGACCCAAGTGGACATGTGTGGCTTTGTGATGAAAAAGGGAAACATATAACATCCTAATTGTGTTTCTAGTGAGGAAAGTGGTGCGTATTGGCCTGAACCATTAGCCGCATGCCCTTGGGAGTGAAGAGACAGCTCTCAAGGTCCAGATGGATCCATCCACATTCGCCATACAGCTGGCCATCCAGATCATGGGACTCAATGTGATATTCCTGTCCATCTGTAGGAAAAAACAAAATGAAAAAATTCGATTGCTGGTGACCGTGGAGCAATTTCGAAGCAGGCCAGAAGACAGCTGGCCTCTCTTTAGTTTGGAGTTTGCTGGCATGGCTAATTCACACAACTAAAGGCATGCGATGTGTCACCAGAGAGGGTGAGAGGAAGACAGGAGGAGTGGATGCCAGGGTTTATGCCTCTCTGAGCTTTTGTGGTCACTATCAAAACTGTCGTTAACTTCCTCGTTTTTGAAGGATGTTTATTAAGGCCTGCATATGTCAGCGCACACACTTCAGATGTGCTTCCTCTACAGACAAGAGCTTGGCAGTCAAGGTTCTGAGAGTTATCTGTGAAAACAGCATACACACACAAGCATACATTTTTGTAGATTTTTTGAGGGAAGCTAATTTTTCTTTCATGTTGTAGGAGTGTAATTGTATACACAATATAGTTTACAGAAAGACATCTGTTTGCCAAATTCCAATAATGACATTTAAAATTATACTGTTTGACTTATTAAATGTTTTGGAAGGTCATCGCAAATTGAAACATACCAATATCTATATTGCAATATGTTAAAAGCGTAGACGAATCACCAGAGTGTCAAAAATGTTTCCTCACTGTCCAGAGATATATGTGAAGGTCTTTCACTGGCAGATAAGCCGAAAAGAATCACAGCAGCACTTCAAAATCCCTCTGTTTCTTGACAACAGTGTGAACTTTGACCCTTAAAGCTCCATAGGAGCCTATTTTTCCTCCAAGTTCTCCTGCCGAGCCAAAACCTCTTGCTTACTTCTCAGTACCCTGATGTGAGGTTGTCAGGCACAAGGAAAAAGGCCAAATCTGCCCTCCATCTCAGATATCCAGCAACCTTCCAAAGCTCCTTGACTTTTTTTTTAGGGGCCCAAGGGGTCATTAGGATTCTTCTTCTTCTTCTTCTAAACCTTTCTCCATTAAAAGAGCCATGCAGACCAACCCATGTGTAGCACTCTGTTTCACTACTCAGACATGCAAGATGAGCCTGACTGGCTTAATGGTGCTGCTCTCATGCATTGTTTTACATTTTGGCCAATATTTCAAGGATTGGATAAAAAAAAAACTCTCTTGCTCCACCCACATCAGTTTTGAGCTAATTTGGTTAGTATATGAGTAAAGAGAGTATACTTTCGTGAACTAGTCGTAGGATCTTCACAAAATTGTTACTCAGTATAGTTTGAACCTCAATAATTATCAAAAACGTTGAGATTTATAATGGACTTGTAATGATTGCCTGATAATATATATACTGTTATATACTGGCTCTTTGCTGTTTTATGTAACATGGCAAGAACTAGTCACTAGGGGTGCTATTTGTGAAGGGTGCTTTGACCCCACAGATCGCTGCTTTCGGCTAGAATTTTGTTGTTTGTTTCCTTTTTTTCTCCACTGGCTTTTTTCCCCCATTTCCAAATAACTTGTGCCAAGCTGGTGCATGACGTTTTGAAGGACAGTCAGGAACTTTACAAACACGCAGACCGAATGTTCTAGAAAAGCTGATTTAGAGGGTCACCTTTTGGTGTGTTTTCTTTATATTTTTTTTTTCAAGGTGGGAGGGGGTGAAAGCTGAGTGCATGCCCAGGCTTCTGTCCACAACACAGAAAGAGGGAAAGAGAGAGAGAGGCCTGGATCGATGGGCAGGAGGTGGGAAGGTGGTGAGGGTGGAGGGGGCTAGGGGGCAGAATAGGGCGCACATTTACTGTACAGCTGGCCTCTCTGTGTGAGGCAGAACCGTGGGCTGCTACCAAGCGTGAGGAGATGAGAAGCAGAGAGATGAGAACAGGAGAGACAAGAGATTCCATCCTGCTTCCTCGTTCCTGCCTTCTGTTTTAAATCAAATTCGTTTCGATTTCCAGCCTGACACCCATCCCCGCTCCTCCTCTGCTGTGTACGTCTGCATTACATGCATGCTTTGTCTTGGAAAAAAGAGAAAAGCAGACGTAATTTGCTGCCTAGAATTGAGAACACAAATTATCCATGACACTGTTGTCTGAGGATCTCATGGGAATAGTTTGAGCGATGACGTGTTTACTAAATGTTAACTGACTATATAACAAATACACCCCATCAAGATGGTGCCAGGGGGATTGCACGGACTGCGATATTATAATACATATTGGGGTCGTAGAGATTTTTTTTGGGGATCTTTGGGTTTATATCAATTCATATAGTGTCAAATAGATTCTCTACTGATTTTATTCTAATTTCAGTTGTTGATTCTAATACCCAAAGCTAGAAAATGCGGACCGGTCACAATAAATCCAAAGACTAATGTAGAATAAAATTCTCAATGTTAGCACAATTCCTCTTTAGTGTGCACCAAAGCACTGACAGTAAAGTGAGTATGAGGGAGAAAAATAGAGAGAAAGAGAGAGAGATAGACAGAGAGAGACAGATATAAGTCATTGATCAGGAAGGTGTGTGTAATTGCTTATTAACACAGCCACACTTCACTGCACAGAGGTGACTGCACTAATGAATGGAGAGGCGTTATTAATCACCAATTAATAAAAATGGGGTGGCTGCTCAATCTATGCTACACATGACCTGCTCAGCATGCTCAGCGTCACTCGGTCGAATTCCTCTTTTTTCCCCCTGAAAATCGATGTGCACTACTAGACGCTCCTCACATTTACCTTGGTCTGTCTGTCTGTCTGCTTGAATCGAAGTTATTTTATTAGTGATGTAGATTGTTCATAGTTTAGCAGCGAAGAGTGTGAATACTGTCTGCTTGTTACGAATGGAAAATGTTCAAGCTTTCTTTGCTGGACTTTCAGCTGAAGTCTATCAGCATTGTATTGTATCAGTAGATATATTCATACATTTATTTGCTTTTACCTGCCATGTTTATGTGTTTATGTTTGCTCCTATGCTTTATTTCTCTTATAAAAGTTATTTTTATATACAAATTATTAAAGGAAATGGTTTGAAAATTCAAAAAAATATCTTGGAAATGCTATGCATCTTTTCCTTGTTTGCTGGGCCACTTAATTAACTGAAATTAATTGACTGAAATGTCTTTTTTTGGCAAGGAAAGGTCAAGTCCTCATATTTTTAGATTTAATTTTATTTTTTTATTATTCGTTAATGTATTTTATAGTCCATTTCTTATCTTATTTGATTTTTAATGATATTATGATTTTTTAAATAATATTTTTTTCGATTTATTTATTTAATTACTTTTATTATATTTGGTCTGTTATTAATCCCTTCTAAAGAGTTTTTCCTTTTGATGATCCACTTAAATACCTTTAAAACAAGTCTTCACTCAGATTTTGATAGGCACCTTTCATCACCTCTGTGACTTTAGTCACTCCTTTCTCAAGCCGCCAGAGGTGAAAGACCCCTCTGTGCTTTCACCCCGAGTTCCTGCGCATGTTTTATTGATGGTGAGCGACGAAGGGGCCGCATTACATTAGCAGTCTTAATGCCACCCCTTGTTCTGAAGCTGAATGTTTAGGATTAAGTACTGGCTCATAACGTTCAGCCTTCCAAATGTCCGGACATGGAGGAAGGCATTGAGTGGTCATACCATCATGTTGGAATGGAAAGCCGCCCAAGACCAAGGTTAGAGAGGAAGTTGGACATGGAAAACTGGCCTTGTCCCAAAAACCCCTTAACTCTGAATGGAATCTCGCTCCCTATGTGGCGTCTTTGATGGGTTTGGCAGTTATCAGTTTTTTTCCTCTGTCTCCTGTTCCCATATGTACAAAGAAAGAGAAAAGGTCAAGGCCGAGACATCATTCACACTTAGATCGCTTGGCTTCAGTCAGTTGGCTTTGAAAGGGCAGATCCGACAGCCGGTATTCTGTCTCTGACTGATTTATGGGGTAACGTAGAGTAACACTTCTCAAGCTCTCTTCCACAAAATCGATCTTAAAGTACTTTTGTGAGTTTAGATTTCCAGAGTTGTTTTACTGATGATGTTTTGTTTCGTGGTATGGCGTGTAATATGCTACTAAATGAATTAGTTATGCATTTTACAAATTAACAGACATAAGTACTATATTATATTATTAAATGATATTAGATTTATGCATATTTATTGTGTATGTATCTATATATGCATGTGTTTTCACACATATTTGCTTTACAATATGTCAGTTTTTATGTCCGTGTGTTTATGGTATACATGCATGCAGTGTGTGTATGCACTTTAACGTGTGTGTGTGTGTGTGTGTGGTTTAATAATAAGGAGAGAGTGGTTTGGGTGGTGCGGCTGAATGCCAGGCACATGGATGGCCATGGCAAGGTCAACAGCGCAGAAGAGGCGCAGTTACTGCACCCTCCACTCCTGCAGCTGAGAGAGGAGAGGGCCAGCCATCTGTCCACTCCTGCCTGCCATACCCGCAGAGCACACACATACACACACTAACACACACACTCACTCACTCAGTCACTCACAAACGACACATACACACACAAACACTCTGGCACACAATCACACTGTAATTCACAAACACAGATGCACGCATGCAGCACACATGACACAAACACAGACACAACACATCCAAGACAAATATGGATGAGCAAATACGGCCATATGCACAAAGCACACATTCAGCTATGATGTTTTAGAAGCTAGACTGCATGTCAATAGATGTGACGGTGACTTTGAAGGCCAGAATGGCTTGTGATCACATGTAATACGAGTCACTGATGTTCCAAAACATTAAATGTAACTATGTGCAATGTGTTGTTCTTTAATAAATTTAGAATTCTTAGTGTTGATGTGATATAAAAGGAGTAAAACACCACGGGATGTGCTGTTATGGGAAAACAATCAACTTCTGGGTGGTAACGGTAACTCCGCCTCATTACACCACCCCATCACTGTTTATTTTCCTATAACAGCATACCCCCAAGTGTTTCATTCCTCACCTACAGTAGATATATTGAAACCATAGTATAGGTATGTATGTATTATGGTTTTATACGAGTTTTATCTTAGTAAGCTAAAGCAATTTACTAAATGCAATAAACCACTAAAAGTTAATCAAGCTTGTTAAATTGTCGAATCAAGCTTGTTAAAGAGAAAAGTATAAACTTTTCAGTGCTTTAGAAGATTTCTGAAGTCCTTTGTGTTATCTTTTATAATGTCATGCATGACTCCAGGTCAATTAAATACTCTAGATATGACTAAACAGTTATAATCAGGGGTACTAAAGGCCAGGGTCCTCATCTTCCCAAAGCCAGGTGTTTTTTTTTTTTTTTTTTTCACGTCAACAGTGAGACATTTTCATCGAGAGATTTTTGCCTTTAATGCGACCAACTTCTTCTTGTTTTTCACCTTGCCGAGGCCCCCCGGGGTCAGCTGGAGAACGGGCTGCTGATTAGCGCAGCTCTCTCTTGCGAAGACCTTTACGATGCCCTCTGGCCGCAGCGGTAGAACCCTGTGGAATGTTCCAAAGCTCTCTAATAGGTTTCAGGTGCTTCAGGCCAACGGCCAGCCGCCAAGTCTCCCCCAGTCCCCAGCCAGTGCGCCACTATTTATTTATATCCTCCTGAACTACCTGATAGCCATAATGCAAAGGGTTATCTAGTAGAGTTAGACCTTGACAGGATGCAAATAATAGCGAGGTCGGGTGATTCGATAATTATGTCAAAGTTTGTTGTATGTGTAAGCAAAAGTTCTTGTTTTGTGTACTTCGAAAATTAGTTGACATTCAGCATCAGGGCAATCATTGACGTGGAATGAATGAAAGCACATTTTTAAGTAGTTTTAACATTCTCATTTTTTTCAGTCTTGGTAATGGCAAATCCTTAAAATTGTGGTAAAATTCCCACATATGACCTCATGTCACCTGGCAAACTTATTAACTGGCAAACATAACTGGCAGTTTCTGAACAACTTTCTGTAGAAGGCTAAGCTTCACACTGTTTTTTTTTTGTTTTTTTTTTTTGCCAACATTAGCAATTTTCTGTCAACCACTTATGTTTAGGTAATGGCTATTATGCTGCCAGTAATAAGGATAGTAATATAATTTCTTACTTTTTGCTTACTATGTTGCCTATACTTGATTAATAACCACAACTTTTAACTATGTCCTCATCATATTTTTAACTCACAACCTCTCCATTCTAATATATCATGAACTGCGAATTCTGAAGCTCATTCACACTTTCCATTTTATGCTGTTGACTTACGGGTTTGAATATTAAGGTGTCAGTGTGTCATCGGGTCTTCCTTACATGTAAGTGTCAATCAAAGATCCATAGTTTCAAATCAGTTCACAGTATCTTCATCTCCTAAAACGGGAGACTAAGCTTTATATAGTTCAAAAAAATGTATCCTATTAATTACGTGAGGGGAAAAAAGCATGATGGCCTGCAGTAATAGGAAAATAATCAATAACACAGTGATGGAGTCTTATTCAGATCCCTAAAAATGGCCGGTTTAGTGTTTCCATGCTGTAACACACCTGATTTAAACAGAACAGGCTGTAAACTTGGTTTCAGTAGCAGGGGAATAAACAGCATTAGTAGGCAGAATGTTTTCCAGAAACATCATCTAGATTATGTAAGGAATGAAAGACTTGAGGTGTGCTGTTACAGGAAAATAATAATCAATGGGGTGGAAGCGAAGTTACTGTTACCACTCTGTAATGGATTATTTTCTAATAATAGCACTTCCTGAAGTGTTTATTTCCTCTTATACCAGAGCAATTTGCCAACACTCACATTGTTTTAAATGTGTTAAAGAATGACATACTTTTTTTTATCAGTTTATAGTTACGGTTAATGTTTTGTAAGAGCCATGAGATTAGTTAGTTCCTGTTATCAGTCGGATTATTTTCTAACAGCATTTTTTTTTTTCTGACTGTTTTCTAAAAACAGTCGGCTCTTTTTGCTCTCTCTTGAAGGTAATAAGACAAAAAAATGCAGCTCGTCATGTTACAGAGAAACCGCAAAGCACAAAGTCCTCTGTCCTGAGAAGTGTCAGAAAACTTAAAGTTACAGCTTTACCGCAGAGTACTGCGAAGAGCTGACACTGGAGACTCCTTCCAAAAATGTTAAATAAGCATCTCCTCACAGAAAACTTCACCCTAGGAACAACTGCGCATTTTATAAATCTGTTTAAGACCCTGTGAATGAGCTGTTACTCTAGAAACGATAACATATAACGAGTGCATTAATGTAAACCCAGTGATTTGCCTTGCACCCGGAACTACTGAAAGTACTCCTGTAATAGAAAATGAATCAACACCTTCTGACCAATCAGAATCGCGAATTCAACAGCGCAGAAGTCTGACTGATTTTAGCGCTGGGCCTGGCTGTAAGGCAGAAGCAGAGTTTGCATCACGTTATTAATTCCAGTGCAGGCAGATGAGGAAGTTTGTCCTTATGGGTGTGCAGTTGCATCAGTCATGGATGCCTTGCGTTCATGTCAGCATGTGTTTCTATCAATATTATTTTCTTGAATTGACTTGAGAATGAAAATTGTAATAGTGCACGAGGGTGTTGGATGAACAGTGATGCTTGTGAGCAATTTTATCTCTTCAGATTCGCTCGAGTCACATTCAGGGTGGAGGAGACGCGCCATCACTTGCCTTAATTTTTTTTTTCGTTGGCACCGTCACTGGCTGGAGCACACATTAATTACACAAATTAGAACATTTACATTTCATGGTCTAGATGATTTTACCAAAAATGGTCTGCAAACTCGATTCTCGTTCTTTGTCTCTATTGTCTTTCCATTTGTCGCACGGCTCCCTTCCCCCGACATCTCTGGATCGGAGACGAAAACCTTAAGCCGCTCTCGCTCTGATTAATCCTTAAGGTTTATAATTACTAATTAACTTACTGAGCGACTTCTAATGTAGTCCCCCTTCAATGAGGTGCATGGAGGACAACAGATCATTAGCTTCAATAATGAATGTGGACAGGACAGATAATGGACTGTGATATGCCAGCTCTGACAGTTGTATTAAATGAGGCGAGGGTTGAACGCGAGTGGATCCGTCTTCGCTGGGATGGGTGGCGGTTTGCCTAGTAAAAGAAATAAAAAGGAATGAAACGGCATTATAATTGAGATTGATTTTAATGCAGAAATATATGAGTAACACTGGGATTGGAGTATGTGTAAATATAAAACTCAGGTTGAAAGCCAAAAATTGAGGACGTTTTCGAGATTCCAATCTAAATGCAATGGTATACAGTAGCTGAAAACACTTTTGGCTTTAAAGCATTTCTCAAACACAAATCGCGGAGGGACGGCTTCAAATTTATGATTGCGTGTAATTCTCAAGGAAACAAATAGCATCTGCATGAGGGAAATCATTTAAATGTTACTAACACATTCGAGGCTAAAGGCCAAATGCATGCTCAGCATTTTCATTTTTTAACAACTAAGAGGTGTTAATTGCTGTTTGATCCCATTAATGATGATAGCTATTGTCTCACGCACACACACACACACACACACACACACACACACACACTATCTGCTGTTTTTGTCTTAATGACACCACCTCCCTGGCATTTTTTTTTTTTGACAGCATCTCCACCGCCCCCCCACCCCCACCACACACACACACACACACACACACACACACACACACAAACACGCACACAAACACACACAAACACTCTTTTTGAGAAAAGATGCATCTGGCGTAATGATTATTATCATTAAGAAATATTAATGTGCAAAGCAGTGGTGACCCAGAAGCTCATTACTGTCAGAGGCTCGTGTGAGTCGAAGCCAAAGCGGCTGCGTACGAGCGCCTCTCCACCTGCGCAAGGGCCATACACCCCCACCCGTGGATCACGTCTTCTCCCGTGACCTCCTCATAGCAACTAACAGCTCCTTTACAATCTGTGTGAGTGTATGAGAGATAGAGAGAGAGAGAGAGAGAGAGAGAGAGAGAGAGAGAGAGCTGTGGGCGAAATGGCTTTTGACCTTGTTTGCTTCTCCATCATGAATTTACAGTTTATTCTTGGGAAAAAAAAAAATCCATGTGCATTTTTTGTAGATAGCAACACTGCTCACACTTCAGGCAAAAACTCTAGATTTAATACAATGCATCACCTTTGTAGGTGTACGATTACTGACTGCACAATTTTATTAACCCTCTACTACCCCCATCCATCAATATGTACGTGTTGTTAGGTATTAGCATGATTAGCATGATTGTGTGTTCAACCAACAGTATTTATCTACTCACGTATCCTCTCTTACCTCTTGAGCAACTTAATCTAGTTTCCACTCAGAGATTTCATGCTTATAATTGCTTGTGTGTGTCCATGTGACTGAATGAACGCAAGTCCTTGTGATTATTAATTTCAACCCAGGTTTATTTTTTCCCCCCAATCCCTCCTCTCTCATACAGTATTGGCATACATTAATTATGGCAGTGTTATTCTGATATCCGCCTGCTATCCCAGTAGAGATGGTGCTCCACATAATTACACAGTCAATACTCATGTTACCATTAGCACAAATGTTGGGGCTCCGGGACGTAAATACGGCGCTTTTTTCCTGATGTGAAGTGGAACCTTTTCCCCACTCACAAGCCTTTAAAGCGGACAAATTGAAGCGATGCAGCTGTGCTGATGCCGAATTAGACAGTGGGGTTCACACGCAAGTGAATCAGGAGTTAGCACTTGTTTCCTCCCATTTAGAGTGATAGAGCTTGTTATACCTTTGTGAGAACAGGTATTTAAAAATATATGTGAAATTTGGATAATTTGCATGTCACTTTGTTGTAATTTCCGAGAGCTCTCTACTCTCTACAGCTCTCTACGTCTGCATGGATGGAGGTGGGACACCACATGAAGTCTCAGTTCTGATTGGTCAGAAGGTGTTGATTAGTTTTCTATAACAGCAACACTGACAGTAGTTCCCAATCACAGGTTTATATTAATGAGCTCATTCTAATATGGTGTCATTTCAATACTAACACAGGGACTTTTATAGCGGACCCCCTATGCATTTAAAAAACGCGTGTAATCATTGATATGGTGATGTTTTCTGTGAGGAGACGTTTATGTCGCATTTATGGAAGGAGTCTCCAGTGTCAGCGCTTTATAACAGTCAGAGGTAACGCTGTCCCATGTTGGAAAGTCTTCAGGACGGAGGGTCTCAGCACTTATTTTCTCAGTAATAGTTTTCACGGACATTAAACATAACTACTGAACGAACAGTTGTCTGTGGTATAAGAGGAATAAAACACTTCGGGATGTGTTCTTACTGGAAAATGACAACTTTAGTGTTGTTATAGTAACTCTGCTTCACATCGGGCTGCGTCACACCAGTCTGTCACTGATTTGTTTTACTTCTAAGAGGGCATCATTCATATTTTGACAGTCTGCTCTGTGATCGTAGCACAGTTGAGTTCCTGCTTGTATTCTTGCTCAGTTTTTCTGCAATTCCATCACTTGTTTCTGATCATATATGGAAAACTTTACTGCTATTATCACTGTCACATTCTGAACTGCTCTATGCTTGGATTAATTTACATGTCGAATGAAGATACAGTAAATATAAATTTCATGGCGATTGACAGAAAGGGTGCTATAACTGCCAATACTTTTTGTGTGATTTAATGTTAATATTGCTCAGTGATATTGTATGGAGGCACACTGATAATATTCTTATCTGATAAGATTTTAATTTCCAAAATGAAGTAATGTGTATTATGAGAAGTAACTCACTCCTGTGAGTAAAACTGGGTTTATTCAGACTGTAAGATCTAGTCCTGTGCACGGTCATTTAGCACTTTCACTGTGCACAAGCGCTTTTGTAGCCACTTTAAATCACTCTTAATAATGACCTCTTGCTCTTTGCCAATTATAGCACATTCCACTGCAGATCGTGTGCTTGGACAGCGAAGCCGGCTGATCGTGGCCGCACTTCAGCGTCCTGCGTGACGCCGTCCTGCAGTCGAGAGGCGCTCGCAACTCATTTCCCATTCCGACTTGAGCAGTAGGCTTCCTGGCTCCTCTCCTGACTTTTTTTCCGCCAGCTTTTCGATGGCTGCTTCATTAAGACTTGGACAGGAGTCCCGTGGTTCCATTTAATCAAACGAATCGCTATGGCAGACTCGGCCAATCAATCACAATCCTTAGCCAATATGCTGCATTCCATAAGCGTGGCAGAGGGTTTAGAAAAGGCCGAGTGCTGCTTTTTCCTCCCGGTCTGCTCATTCTCAAAGCGAGCGAGTGACGCTCATGAGGTCTGGAGTAGTGCGTATACTATAACTATTATCTCCTCCAACACTTACGCTACACATGTGTACATAATAGCACTGGGGGTTATGATGATATAATATCAATACCAATATAATACACTTTTTTTTCTTATTTTTTAATTCTAAAAAGATTTTTATGGACATTTTGTGGTACTTTTACATATTGTTTAAAACAAATTTAATTTGTTTTGACTTTTGTAGACATTCTGTGTTGAAACTTTTACAGAATTTTTTAATATATAAAAATAATAGATTTTTGTAGATTTTTTTTTAAAAACAATTGATTTCTGTAGAAATTTTCTGTTAAAATTTTTTACAGTTTTTTAAATAAATAAAAGTATACTTCTGTAGACATTTTGCATAAAAATGTTTTTTTTTAAATAAATAAAAAATAGACTTTTTGTGCTATAACTTTGTACAGTTTTTAAATGAAAAAGAATAGATTTTGTAGTAATTTTAGGTTAAAACTTTTTTAATAAAACGTTTTATTTATTTTTTTTAATAAAAAGTTTTTAATAAAAAATGATTTTTGTAGATGTTTCATATTAAAACTTTTACACTTTATTTGAAAATAATAGATTTTGGTAGTCATTTTGTGTTAAGGCTTGTATAGAATGTAGAATAAATAAAAATCATAAGTTTTTTGTAGTTTTTTGACATTTTTATTTTTAAAACATTTTTCAATAACTAAAAACAAAAACATTTTGTTTTAAAATATTTACAGAATTGTGTAATAACTAAAAAATAATAATTTTGTAGATACTTTGTGTCAAAACATTTACAGAATTTTTAATCAATTAAAAATGATTGATATTTGTAGACACTTTGTTTTAAAACTTTAACAGTTTTTTTAGATAGATTTTTACAGAAATTTAGCTCTCTTTGGGTCTCTGCTTTTCTCTCTGTCTCCCTCTACCTCCCTGTCTTTCTTACACTTTCTTTCTCTCTCCATTTCATGGCTGTGTCTTTCTTCATCTTTCTTCATCATGCTCTGTATCACTCTGCACCCTTTTTTCAGTTTTTCCTCCATTTCTGTCTCGCTGCCTCACTCTCCATCCTTCTCTGTCTCTCTCTCTCTCTCTCCATCTATTTCCATCTCTCTCCCTGCCTGTCTCTCTCTCTCTCCCATCCCCCCGTCTCTGCGGCAGTGGGTCCCGGTGTGGCGCTCCTGGCTGGCCTGCCGGTTGTTTGCCAGCGTCTGGGTCCTGCTGGAATTGAGTCCTGAATGAAGGCGGTGGAATGAGCGGCGTCCCAGGCTGCTTCCTCTCCCTCCCTCATCAGCATTCCACCGATGAGAGTAATTAAAGCCCAAATTAATTCTGCTGTAAGCAGAGGAGCCACTGAATAACTGATATTAGAGGCTAGATGATGAATGCTTGGCATCAAGGGAAGTCTCCTGGGGGAGCAGAGGAATGGAAGAAGGAGGGGGAAAGAGAGAGAGAGAGAGAGAGAGAGAAAGAGGTGGAGGGAGGGATTTTCTCCATCTCCTTTCTTTTCCTCTTTTTCTGTCTTAACTTTTAACTTTTCTCTTTCTTTTCCTTTTCTTTTTGTCTCTTTTGCAGTCCATACCATCGCACCCATAGAGACGCAATCATCTCTAGATCCTCACAAAGTCATTTTTTTTCCCCACATTTTTCTTACCTATTTCAACCAAACGCATCATTTCTTCAGGTCTGTGTCAAGAGATATTAAAGTCAAATATTTGGTAAGGGTTATTTAAATCAGCCGCTTTGCTATTTTCAGTGTAGCTGTTATTTGTGAGCGAGCGATGTGTGAGCGCTTTTTTTTTTATTGGTGGTCATGAGATCCATGCTTGTATGATTCAATGATCCCTCCTGTCCCTGGCTGCTTTATTTTTGGAGCAGCACATCTTTAGCGGGAGCAGTCACAAGGCACAAAGACAAACAACCGAACTCATTTAGAGGAAGGAGTGCTCCGAATCCTCAGAGAGACAGAATATTGTGTCATTATTTGCAGTTGCCGTAGGATTCGCTGATATTGTGATAGCATCATGTATTAGATTATTGCGCGTCATTGGGTACAGCTTGGCCAGCAGCAAAGGCAATTGAATTTGACCTTTTATTTTGTCTCCTTCTTACAGAAATCTGCTCCTCAACCAAATGAGTTTTTGATACAACACGATGACAAATTCATCACAAGTCTCCTTTCTCTTTAAGAAAGCATTAAGCATGTTTGCCATGCTAGTGAAAAAAATGGATTAGTGATTAGTGGAGGCAGAGACTGTGCTGTAAAAAAAAAAATAGTGAAAAAGCATTCACTTTAATAAATCCAGTCCTACATCTGAGATCTGTAGATACACGCAGCGACGACTTATCACAATTTGAATGGGAGGCTAAAATAATTCTACCCATCAGTAAGTCGGCATTACTATTATGAAACCGTTATCACAGGGTCTCATCACAGACATAAGACATTACACATATAAACAGGAACACACAGTAAAAAACAGATCAGGAGCTAAATTTGTGATATCTATTTTTTTCCCCTTGATTTATTTCTAGTTTCTATCCAAAGGCATTTTGAAAAAAAAAATCAGTGGTTGAGATCTTGTTCATATTTATTTTTACTCCTTATTTCATGTGCACCTTCTCAGTCATTGCTGATGGCGTGTTATGGATGTGTTGGTGAAGCAGATTTAAGTAAAATGGCTACAATGCACGCAGAGCCTAGAGGACATTTAAACAAGTGTAATAATTTGAAACAACTATCAACAATAGCGTTAATCTACAGTCTGGGCTAGAAAGAAATCAGTCCCGGCCTTGCTTCTTCATACCATTTTGTGTATTTTTGCTTGGTGCTGTTGTTTTTGATTCCACAAACAATGCGCACTTTAATAAATCTGTTAACAGCAAATTAAGAAAATATGTATGTCAAAAATCGAGCCACATTTTTCCCAGCTATTCCTGGTTATACTGGTTTGGACTGTGAAGTAAAAATGAAATCTAAAACAAGAATACAGGTACAAAAGTATTTAAAATGCAATTTGATTTTCTTATGAAGCGGAAGATGCGACTAAGAAATCCAGCCATCAGAGAGTGAAGTATTTAAACCCCAGAGAGAGAGAGAGAAAGAGAGAGAGAGGAGGAAGGAGTGCTGGGGAGAATAAAAGGGTTGGCTTGGCGACACAGAGGGAAAGATTGGAGCCCATAAGGGGGCCAAATGCAGAAGAGATGCATCTTTGTTGCCTTGGGACTCGTGCACACACTCACACACTTACACACAGCATGTGTGAGTGGTGTGCATGTGTGTGTGTGTGTGTGTTTGTTTGGACCCTGTGTGAATCCTGCTCGCTATTTATTTCTCCTACCGCCTGCATCTCCTCCCATCTTCACCTCTCTCTGAAGTCACTGAAGCACATGATATGGACACGGGCGAAAGAAATGATAACAAAAGCATCTTCGTTCAATTATTTAGAGGAGACCTGTTCTTGACTGCTTGGGAAATTTTCTCTTTTTGGCATTCCTTTCATTAAGGGGCATTTCTTAGGCCAAATAGTAATACTACTTATTGAAAATCTGGTTGCATTTATAATATGGATATGGAGCACATTAGCTAAGTAGTTATATAAGAGTTAGATTATAAGTTCAGAGAGAGAGAGAGAGAGAGAGAGAGGGAGCAATTGATTGTCTCTCGTTTTGCTGTCTGGATCCTGGCAGAATTACTGAAACCAGAAGCTTCTTAGGGGCTCTTTAGAAGGAGAATGGGAGGGGGAGAATAAAGCTTTAAGAGGACATGGGTGCCATTAAGGCTAGGCCGCAGTGCCACTAAAAGCAGAGAGTGATCTGCTCTATGTCTCTGTCTGGACGACTGGGAGCTCTGTGGTTAGAGCAGCAATGGGGAAATGGGCCTCCACTGATCCTGGATCTGTTGATGTGTTTTGAATTTGGGCTGGTGAGGCTCATCACGGGCCTGGCTTCCTGTACACTAATGAGAAAAGTTGAGCCACTAAGACCGCTTCTCATTATAACTTCTCATTTGTGCTTTCTTGTATTTATCCTGACTAAGATGATCCAATATATATATATATATATATATATATATATATATATATTTTTTTTTTTTCACCAAGACTGTTCATGGTCCAGATAACAGTTAGTGTTAAGGGTTAATTTGTATTCTGAAAACTCGTCCAAATCACTGAACTGAGACAAGCTTCTATTGTATTTTGTTCAGAATTGCAGTGAGTGTAGCAGAGATATTGGCACAGGTCAGCATCCAGCTAGCTCCACCTGGACCTAGCATGATACTGCTGCAGGATATCGATAAGTAGAGGGTGAAGTGATCCAACTTCCCAAGGCGAATTTAGCTGAAAGCCATGAAAGATGGTGCAGTTACTCTATAGACTTAGGTGCAGACACAGACTCATTAGTTGTGCTTAAGTTCTACTAGAACATAGAATTACCATCCGGCAAATTCTGTAAGGAATAAAACATGATGGGGTTGATCGATGCTGATGTTACCACCCGAAGGTGATTATTTTCCTATAACAGCACATCCCAATGTGTTTTGTACCTCTTATACCAAAACGATTTGTCAAATGGACACTGGAGACGCTTTCCAAAAATGTTAAACATCTAACAGAAACCTCACCATATCAACAAGTATACCTATTATTTTTGTTAAGTAGCATGTTTTTTTAAAATCTGTTTATAGAATAACTATATTCTATATTCTATATATTCTATAGAACAATTTCTGACCAATCAGAATTGAGGATTCATAAGTAACTATAAAATTAGCTGTGTACAACTACAACATGAATCATTAGGGGAATGTAAAAAAAAAAAATCAGAAACAGATAAAACATTTCATTAGTATTGCTTCATAAATATGAATATGTCTGTGTTGCTGTGTATCTTTGCCTTTGTTGTGGTATGATGTACAGTGTGCATTGAGCCCAGTCACATCGGCAGGCCATTATCAGAATCCAGCGAAATGGATATTGTTTAACGTGCTTGCTCAATTTTATTGTCAGAACCATAAAGAGGAAAATGAATCCTCATTTCAGAGCCGAAATGGCCAACTTCAGGGACCCAATACCTGTAAGTGCCATTAAGTGGAAATTGCTGCTCACATATTCCAGTGGTTTGATTAATTACTCTCTCACATGTGCTTCTGCTATGGGCCAGTGAAAGATAAGAAACAAATTGCATTGCATTTGTCGTCTTGTTCTGTAAAACCAGTTTAATTATTTGACACATGTTTTGCCACCTGGCAATGGAGAGGATAGCTGTTCTACAACAACAAAATGTCTGATGCCGTGTGCTACAATGGCGACGTGAGAATAGGCTTAGTCATCACGCTGTGCTTTTTGCTGAGAAAAGATTGATGATTGATGTTGCAGGCAGGAAGCAAATCCTGGGCTTTCACAGGTGTTCTGATCAAGGAGCTCAGACGTTTCAATTTAGGGTGACATGCTTTTTCTCTCAATTTCTTAACTCAAGAGTAGCAGATGAGACTTATAGCACCCAGGACATTTTTTTCTCATCCATACCTGTGGCAAATGCTGTCTGGTGCACCAGTGAGACGCTAATGCATCCGTTCATTAATTACTAAATAATTACACTACGCTACATTAATTATGACTGGTGCAAGAAAGGTTTTAGCAAAGCAGAGTGCCTGGCTCACCACCTGATCTTGTTGACCAGCATGGGTGAGTTAGGTAGGCAGTCCCTGGCCCTCTTCTCTTTCCCTCCCTCCTTCCCAATATGCACTTGGACCAGGGATCCGGCTGCACCTTCCCCTGTTCCGCAGGGATAGGGGGGCCAGATGGAGGAATTTGATTAAGCAGCAGTGGAAGACCAAATGTTCAATTGGATCCAGAACCTGTGGAAGTACAGGGAAAGGGGAAGGGATGGCAAAATGGGGGTCCGAAGAGGGGGGGTAGGAATCTAAAATGGCTGGCAAGAGTCGGCCAATGGCAGCTCCAAACGGGAGGTGAGGCAGGCGCTGAGGTGTAGTAATGCAGAAGGCCTTTTTCCAAGTACCAGCTGGGCCTTTTAGGAGCTGCTCTCCCTGCAGCAGACGCTCAGTATCCTCCAAGCAGCTTGACTTAACCATATGTGGAAACTTTTTTCCCCCTCACACTCTGACTGCCTCCCCCTCCTTCCCTGGAGGATAGCATACCACTGAGATATTGGAGGCAGGTGAATTGCTCTTAACGTGAAGCACTGAATCACATGTCCAGCATCCCCTGGAGAGAGGAAACGGATCCAGAGGAAAGTCTGGCTTGGACTAGTGCGACCTTGGAGCCTTGGCTAGCGAGGGTAGCTAAAATGGGGGGCAGAGGGGTAGTTTGGTGTGTCCTTGGTGTGTTGTCTTGGATATTCTGATGCGTATTCCTGTTTCACCTCAGTATCATTTTACAAAGTGCTTTTTGTAAAGCAACAAAATCCATTTAGTAAACTGGCCAGAGTCTTTCATTTGCTCCGTTTACCGCATCCTTCGCCAGCCCCAGGCTATCAGGCTCCCTCTCTCTTCCTCCACCTGTCCTTTTTAATTCACCATGCTAGGCTTCCAGGTTACTAGAATCCTGTGGACTAGTTCCTCTTCCTTGAAAAGAGCGTTCCATGAAACCATATGTATGTGTGTGTGTGTGTGTGTGTGTGTGTGTGTATATATATATATATATATATATATATACGTATATATATATATATATATGGATAGATAGATAGATAGATAGATGGACATTGGGCAAGGACCATTAAGGACAATGGGTTAATGCACTCTGTAGGCTCCAGGAACCATTGCTCAAACATCATATAATCACTAAGAATCAAAGAGTTTTCCTTTTCTTTCTTTTTTCCTCAGTTCCACTCTCCTCATCTCTGTTTTAATCCTTCCAAATGGCTTGAGTGAATCTCTGCCAGTTGGAAAAAAGAGAGAAAAAAAGATGTGAGCAGAGGATTGAGTGTAGATGTCACTTTAAAAGCTGCTCTTTCCCCACTGAGAGAAGTCCATCCTCCAGTTCACATGGGATCAACATGTCGTGACCTCTTCATACTTCGAATTGCTCTTGTGTCATGTTGTGTTTTGTTTGTTTCTTGCAGGCTTTTGAATTTAACAAGTTTGTCAGTAGGTCGTAGTTTTTTTTTCCCAGCAGCAGCAGCAACAGCAGCAGGAGCTTTTTCAAACAAAGAGTGATGAGCAAAAGAGTAACTTTAGCTAAGCGGAGCTCTTTAGTTCTACACACTTTGTTTATGGTGGTGGTGTGAGGTGGTAAAAAAAGATGGCCAGCGGCTCTAACAGTTCATTGGGACATATGGAAAATGGCTCGTCCCAGTGTGGAAAATGGAGCTATTCATGCACGGTCAATTTTACCAGCAGACAGAAATTCCACGATACCCCTGTTTGCGCAGCTGTGCACCCCGATTAAATTAGCCATTGCGCACACCCCTCTTGTTCACCCCCCTTTTAGCTTTCCTGGCTGATTTCTTCCCCTCTCGTTCACCCTTAGCCAATGAGCGTTCCCGCCAGATTCAGCAGGTGAGAGGGTGAAGGGAGAAACTTGCACCCTTTAAATCCACTTTAACAGGCGTGGTAATGGGACGAGACCCAAGACCGTAACACCCCCAAGGAGGAGGACTATGATTTGGTGTGATGGTGGGTAGCGAGTTTTTTTCTCCAGGGACAAGGCAGTAGCAGCAGTGACGGCAGTGTGACAGGCCTTCGGGGAGGAAATCTGCAGGATTGGGGCTGTCAGCTGTTCCTGCAGAGCCAAACGTGCAGGCTAAGATGTCTACTGGGACGGAATTACTGAAGGCTTTTCTTTGTACCTGGGTTTAACTCCTTCTAGTTTTTTTCTTCTTCCTATCTCTTCTTTAAAGGTGGTGAGGTTGTAAGTGCATTTGATTGTGAGTGGATTTGTGTACAGAACACAGAGGGAACTTGAACTGTTCTTCTTCTGATTCAGAGGTGAAGACAAGCGCCCGCAGGGGCCCCCTGTCAGTGCGTTCGGGTCTCTGACTTCTATAAAACACATGAAACAAAATTCCCCCACAAGAGCTCCAGGTCCCAAACACCTCCATCAAAAACAGGAGACTGCGTCCACAATGTGTTTCATCCTCAACCTTGTCTTAGCGACTATGCATCTCCACCTGGAAGAAGAAAAAAAATACTGAATCGCAAAGACGACGTGACTAATATTAAATTGCCTTTCTTACACCTACCATTTCACACGTCGATTCCCTTTCCGCTAGCTGTTGACAAATGTCAAGAGTGTGCAGAGATAAGTGTGCTGTTCTGTGAGTAACCCTACCTGTACAACACGACTCCGCTCCTGAGAGAGACAGGAAGTGAATAAACCCGCACTGTTAGCATCAAACACTTCAGAACCTGGTGCAGCAAAATGAGAATCTTGTTCTCTACACATACCCATGGGAATGACTCCTCCCCTACCTTTATGTACTTTTTATTGTTGAAATTTTCTGCCTTTGGCAGGCATCTTAGGATTTCGTAGGATTTTTTTTTTATGCCTCGTGAGTTGTGTAGAAGGGAGTTTGTTTAGTCTGATTGTGATTGTGAAGTTCACTGTAGATGAAGCAGCGCTCTCCCGATACTGCTGCAACTGTCATCTCTGCAAGCTCTCGAAGAAGCCGTCAGTCATGTTGACACCGTGTTTTAATCATGGCTGTCCCACTTGCTGCGATGATGGAGAGCGCCAGGGTTCCCTTCCCTGGACAATTCAATTGCTCTATCACTTGTGTCACATAGTGCCACTGTTTAAAAAAAAATCCTTAATGTTTCCACTTTCTTATTTCCGTAACGTGTTTAAGGGAATAAAGTGATTGCGGGAGATGTTTATTGCTGAACTGTTGACAGGTTTTACATCACTGAAGAGAGTACAAGATGAAGAAAACTGTGAAAAACCCAACTAATCTTATGAATGGCTATAAATGAACTTAATTAAATGAAAGTTAAATCACAGCTCACAATGTGGAGCTCTGTTAGACAGAAAAGCCTAATTAATGATTCGTTTAATTTAGAAACAGCAAGGTGATTTTTTTTTTTGTAGGAATACCAAGGATATTACTTTTTTTTCATAAGATTCAATTATTGAATTAGTAAGGTCCTTAAATAGTTAAATAGTTTTGTATGTACTGTTTTTATTTGTATAGGGGTGGGCAATATGACAAAAATATCATATATCATATCATGGTACTTATAGACATTTCCATAATACATGATGTACATCACAATATATAGGTTTGCTAACGAATCACTAGCAGATCAGTAGTAGAACTTGTGCAGAACACATTTTGTCGATA